>NW_027445155.1:0-98388 GCF_048569485.1 Anomaloglossus baeobatrachus | reverse complement strand
ACCCGGCTCTGCTACCTCTGTATAGTATCAGCAGCTCTTCCAGTGTCCGGGATCAGGAGCTAGTGCCAGATGACAAACCCGGCTCTGCTACATCTGTATAGTATCAGCAGCTCTTCCAGTGTCTGGGGATCAGGAGCTAGTGCCAGATGACAAACCCGGCTCTGCTACCTCTGTATAGTATCAGCAGCTCTTCCAGTGTCTGGGGATCAGGAGCTAGTGCCAGATGACAAACCCGGCTCTGCTACATCTGTATAGTATCAGCAGCTCTTCCAGTGTCTGGGGATCAGGAGCTAGTGCCAGATGACAAACCCGGCTCTGCTACCTCTGTATAGTATCGGCAGCTCTTCCAGTGTCTGGGGATCAGGAGCTAGTGCCAGATGACAAACCCGGCTCTGCTACCTCTGTATAGTATCAGCAGCTCTTCCAGTGTCTGGGGATCAGGAGCTAGTGCCAGATGACAAACCCGGCTCTGCTACCTCTGTATAGTATCAGCAGCTCTTCCAGTGTCTGGGGATCAGGAGCTAGTGCCAGATGACAAACCCGGCTCTGCTACCTCTGTATAGTTTCAGCAGCTCTTCCAGTGTCTGGGGATCAGGAGCTAGTGCCAGATGACAAACCCGGCTCTGCTACATCTGTATAGTATCAGCAGCTCTTCCAGTGTCTGGGGATCAGGAGCTAGTGCCAGATGACAAACCCGGCTCTGCTACATCTGTATAGTATCAGCAGCTCTTCCAGTGTCTGGGGATCAGGAGCTAGTGCCAGATGACAAACCCGGCTCTGTTACATCCGCAGACCAATGTTATACAGTCATTAGTCGCTTTACCGCTATTGCTGGTGCCGCAGCCGGAAACGCGTTTTCCTCTGCGGCCCGGACTACGAGCGCAATTATCGGCTATTAGCAGCGCCCTGACACCGCATCACCCGCCACCGCCTGACGCTCGTTATCCTCATTACATGGAGCTCTGCAGCGGAAACCCAAGGAGGGAAATTATCTCAGAAGACCAATTAGATGTCAGCGCACCGGACGACCCGCGAGACCCCGACCCGACGTCTGCAGAATCCGGCCGTGTGTCAGGACGGTGGCTAATTAGTCCGGGCACATGACAGAGGATCGTGCGCAGCAGCGGAGAACACGGCCGACTGGTCCGTCAAGGGGCAGACCCTGGCGGCAAAGCCTCTGCTCCACCACTAGGGGGCAGTAAGCTCTCGCTGTAGATCGCCCCCCAGTGGTAGCCAATAGGAGACCACATTGAGGGTGGGGGGCCGTAAACCAGCCGCCTGCGGGGGAACTAGACTGTATATGTCACTGTTTAGCTTTACCTGGTATTCTGTCACACCCAGAGCTGTATTCATAATTCAGCTCCAACACCTTTGTGCACAGACGCGCTGCATTGTGGGGAATGTGGGGGGGGGGTTCATTCGTACTCCCAAAAACCGCATTGCATTATGGGAATTCAGAGAAGCTCCTGGTATGTATATGGTTGTCAGCAGAATTCCGATTACAGCTCTGAATGTGACCAGAGTAGAAGACACAGTGGGATTAGAGGAGTTGGTTAGACCTGATGTAAGGGGGCAGCCTGGGACTTGTGGTACCCCAGGGCTATACACAGGGCCGTTCTGCTGCCAGATATAGGGACCCCCTCCCCCATGTGTTCTGCGGGCAGATATAGGGACCCCCTCCCCCATGTGTCCTGCGGGTAGATATAAGGACCCCCTCCCCCATGTGTCCTGCGGGTAGATATAAGGACCCCCTCCCCCATGTGTCCTGCGGGTAGATATAAGGACCCCCTCCCCCATGTGTCCTGCGGGTAGATATAAGGACCCCCTCCCTCATGTGTCCTGCGGGTAGATATAGGGACCCCCCTCCCCCATGTGTCCTGCGGGCAGATATAAGGACCCCCTCCCCCATGTGTCCTGCGGGCAGATATAGGGACCCCCTCCCCCATGTGTCCTGCGGGCAGATATAGGGACCCCCTCCCCCATGTGTCCTGTGGGCAGATATAGAAACCCCCTCCCCCATGTGTCCTGCGGGCAGATATAGGGACCCCCTCCCCCATGTGTCCTGCGGGCAGATATAGGGACCCCCTCCCCCATGTGTCCTGCGGGGAGATATAGGGACCCCCTCCCCCATGTGTCCTGCGGGCAGATATAGGGACCCCTCCCCCATGTGTCCTGCGGGCAGATATAGGGACCCCCTCCCCATGTGTCCTGCGGGCAGATATAGGGACCCCCTCCCCCATGTGTCCTGCGGGGAGATATAGGGACCCCCTCCCCCATGTGTCCTGCGGGCAGATATAGGGACCCCTCCCCCATGTGTCCTACGGGCAGATATAGGGACCCCCTCCCCCATGTCTCCTGCGGGCAGATATAGGGACCCCTCCCCCATGTGTCCTGCGGGCAGATATAGGGACCCCCTCCCCCATGTCTCCTGCGGGCAGATATAGGGACCCCTCCCCCATGTGTCCTGCGGGCAGATATAGGGACCCCCTCCCCCATGTCTCCTGCGGGCAGTTATAGGGACCCCTCCCCCATGTGTCCTGCGGGCAGATATAGGGACCCCCTCCCCCATGTGTCCTGCGGGCAGATATAGGGACCCCCTCCCCCATGTGTCCTGCGGGCAGATATAGGGACCCCCTCCCCCGCGCGCCTCTGCAGTGACGGCTTCTGCGGGTCGTTACATTTGATTGATTCTATTAATATTGTTTCCTCGTTAGCAGTTGACGAATCACCTGCCGCTTCTCATATAATATGCAAATAGGGACTTAAAGGGGAAGTGCGGGCGCGGGCTGTGTGCATGTGCGGCCGGTGGATGGCACTGCTCTGTTTTCTGCTTGCAGGTCTGTTGTGCGCCTCGCTGCCAGTCTATTAGGTAAAATAGTGGACAGCCTCGCCCCGTCCATCACTAACGCATTAGTACAGGGCAAGCAGGTGAGTACTACAACCACCAGCATCTCCTGCACACTCGTATGTATCCAATCCTAACCCTGTGTGATTGTCGGATCCTGCGGTATTAGGGGCTGGGGGGCATTAATCCTTGGTGCCCCGGGGTCCTATAGATATACTGGGGTCAAAATGGCTGCTTATTGGGGTAGACTAATCCGAGGGTGGTCCAGGGACCCCGACAACCTCAGCGGAGAGCGGCCTGCAAGGGTCATCTCTTCATCCAGTCTCTGGGACCCCCTTATAGTGCAAACATTTGGTCCCCTGGTTCAGACCGTTATCATCCTGGGGGTCCCACACATTAGACCCCTGACCGTCCCACAATGCCCCTCTGCCTCCTCATACACAGGTTTGTTATTTTGAGATCTCTGCTTCCGGTCAGTGAATGGAGGGAACAATCTTACGTCCCCCAAAAAATTGCTGAAAGCCTGCCCAGACATAATGGGGTATCATGGATTCCTGAAAGGTGTGCCTCCGGCTGATGATTGTTGAAAAAAAAGAAAACCTGTGCTTTCCTCACCCTCCCCGGGTCCAGGGCTGCGACCTGTGGACCCGGGGAGGGTGAGGGAAGCCGGGTGTGCGTTAAAACAAACCTCAGCTAAGATTTTCCAGATATCTCTCACAGCTGAGAATCTGTTACAGTTGCATCCAGGCAGATGAGGTGACATATCCCTCTATGGAGGATCGTGTAGACCGGAGACAACTGTAGCAAATACTCAGATGTGAGAAGTTTCCATTCACTGACAGCAAGCAGGATTCTGGGAAATGGTGCGGAGCGGAATCACAATCTATATTCGAAATGACCGGACTCTGCTTCATGGTGCGGCTAACAGACTAATCCGCGGCCGGGGGTCTGTCTGCAATCTCAAAATCTGGGAATTTCTGCACTTACCGCCGGCAACAAGCAACGGCCCCTCTGATCAGCGGCATCTCTGTGCATGGCCACCGGGGCCCCTCTGATCAGCGGCGTGTCTGTGCATGGCCGCCGGGCCCCTCTGATCAGCGGCGTGTCTGTGCATGGCCGCCGGGCCCCTCTGATCAGCGGCGTGTCTGTGCATGGCCGCCGGGCCCCTCTGATCAGCGGCGTGTCTGTGCATGGCCGCCGGGCCCCTCTGATCAGCGGCGTGTCTGTGCATGGCCGCCGGGCCCCTCTAATCAGCGGCGTGTCTGTGTATTGCCGCCGGGCCCCTCTGATCAGCGGTGCTCTGTGTATTGCCGCCGGGCCCCTCTGATCAGCGGTGCTCTGTGTATTGCCGCCGGGCTCCTCTGATCAGTGGTATCTCTGTGCATGGCCGCCGGGCCCCTCTGATCAGCGGTGCTCTGTGTATTGCCGCCGGGCCCCTCTGATCAGCGGTGCTCTGTGTATTGCCGTCGGGTCCCTCTGATCAGCGGTGCTCTGTGTATTGCCGTCGGGTCCCTCTGATCAGCGGTGCTCTGTGTATTGCCGTCGGGTCCCTCTGATCAGCGGTGCTCTGTGTATTGCCGTCGGGTCCCTCTGATCAGCGGCGTCTCTGTGCATGGCCGCCGGGCCCCTCTGATCAGCGGTGCTCTGTGTATTGCCGCCGGGCCCCTCTGATCAGCGGTGCTCTGTGTATTGCCGTCGGGCCCCTCTGATCAGCGGCGTCTCTGTGCATGGCCGCCGGGCCCCTCTGATCAGCGGTGCTCTGTGTATTGCCGCCGGGCCCCTCTGATCAGCGGTGCTCTGTGTATTGCCGCCGGGCTCCTCTGATCAGTGGTATCTCTGTGCATGGCCGCCGGGCCCCTCTGATCAGCGGTGCTCTGTGTATTGCCGCCGGGCCCCTCTGATCAGTGGTATCTCTGTGCATGGCCGCCGGGCCCCTCTGATCAGCGGTGCTCTGTGTATTGCCGTCGGGCCCCTCTGATCAGCGGCGTCTCTGTGCATGGCCGCCGGGCCCCTCTGATCAGCGGTGCTCTGTGTATTACTGCCGGGCCCCTCTGATCAGCGGTGCTCTGTGTATTACTGCCGGGTCCCTCTGATCAGCGGTGCTCTGTGTATTGCCGCCGGGCCCCTCTGATCAGTGGTATCTCTGTGCATGGCCGCCGGGCCCCTCTGATCAGCGGTGCTCTGTGTATTGCCGTCGGGCCCCTCTGATCAGCGGCGTCTCTGTGCATGGCCGCCGGGCCCCTCTGATCAGCGGTGCTCTGTGTATTACTGCCGGGCCCCTCTGATCAGCGGTGCTCTGTGTATTGCCGCCGGGTCCCTCTGATCAGCGGCGTGTCTGTGCATGGCCGCCGGGCCCCTCTGATCAGCGGCGTCTCCGTGCATGGCCGTCGGGCCACTCTGATCAGCGGCGTGTCTGTGCATGGCCGCCGGGCCCCTCTGATCAGCGGCGTGTCTGTGCATGGCCGCCGGGCCACTCTGATCAGCGGCGTGTCTGTGCATGGCCGCCGGGCCCCTCTGATCAGCGGCGTGTCTGTGCCTGGCCGCCGGGCCCCTCTGATCAGCGGCGTGTCTGTGCATGGCCGCCGGGCCCCTCTGATCAGCGGCGTGTCTGTGCATGGCCGCCGGGCCCCTCTGATCAGCGGCGTGTCTGTGCATGGCCGCCGGGCCCCTCTGATCAGCGGCGTGTCTGTGTATTGCCGCCGGGCCCCTCTGATCAGCGGTGCTCTGTGTATTGCCGCTGGGCCCCTCTGATCAGCGGCGTCTCTGTGCATGGCCGCCGGGCCCCTCTGATCAGCGGTGCTCTGTGTATTGCCGCCGGGCCCCTCTGATCAGCGGTGCTCTGTGTATTGCCGCCGGGCCCCTCTGATCAGCGGTGCTCTGTGTATTACTGCCGGGTCCCTCTGATCAGCGGTGCTCTGTGTATTACTGCCGGGTCCCTCTGATCAGCGGTGCTCTGTGTATTGCCGCCGGGACCCTCTGATCAGCGGTGCTCTGTGTATTGCTGCCGGGTCCCTCTGATCAGCGGTGCTCTGTGTATTGCCGCCGGGCCCCTCTGATCAGTGGTATCTCTGTGTATTGCTGCCGGGTCCCTCTGATCAGCGGTGCTCTGTGTATTGCTGCCGGGTCCCTCTGATCAGCGGTGCTCTGTGTATTGCCGCCGGGACCCTCTGATCAGCGGTGCTCTGTGTATTGCCGCCGGGACTTTCTGATCAGCGGTGCTGTGTGTATTGCCGCCGGGTCCCTCTGATCAGCGGTGCTCTGTGTATTGCCGCCGGGACCCTCTGATCAGCGGTGCTCTGTGTATTGCCGCCGGGTCCCTCTGATCAGCGGTGCTCTGTGTATTGCCGCCGGGACTTTCTGATCAGCGGTGCTCTGTGTATTGCCGCCGGGTCCCTCTGATCAGCGGTGCTCTGTGTATTGCTGCCGGGTCCCTCTGATCAGCGGTGCTCTGTGTATTGCCGCCGGGACTTTCTGATCAGCGGTGCTGTGTGTATTGCCGCCGGGTCCCTCTGATCAGCGGTGCTCTGTGTATTGCCGCCGGGACCCTCTGATCAGCGGTACTCTGTGTATTGCCGCCGGGTCCCTCTGATCAGCGGTGCTCTGTGTATTGCCTCCGGGTCCCTCTGATCAGCGGTGCTCTGTGTATTGCCGCCGGGACTTTCTGATCAGCGGTGCTCTGTGTATTGCCGCCGGGTCCCTCTGATCAGCGGTGCTCTGTGTATTGCCGCCGGGTCCCTCTGATCAGCGGTGTTCTGTGTATTGCCTCCGGGTCCCTCTGATCAGCGGTGCTCTGTGTATTGCCTCCGGGTCCCTCTGATCAGCGGTGCTCTGTGTATTGCCGCCGGGTCCCTCTGATCAGCGGTGCTCTGTGTATTGCCGCCGGGTCCCTCTGATCAGCGGTGCTCTGTGTATTGCCGCCGGGACCCTCTGATCAGCGGTGCTCTGTGTATTGCCGCCGGGACCCTCTGATCAGTGGCGCCTCTCCCCGATCTGCGCCCGCCATGACTATGCCTCTGTTTCGTCTCAGGTGACTCTCGGCGTCTTCGGGCACGAGGAGGCGGTGATCTCCAACCCCCTGTCCCCCGGGGTGATAAAGGACATCATCTACAGCAAGTGCAGCGGGGGGGACGAGCGCGAGGCCGTGCTGCAGCAGGAGCTGGTCATCCACATCGGGTGGATCATCTCCAACACGCCACAGCTGTTCAGCGGGATGCTGAAGATACGCGTGGGGTGAGTACAGCGCCCCCGACTGACCCCCCCCACATCCCAGCGTGTCCACCCTGCCCCCGACTGACCCCAAATCCGAGCGTGACCACCCTGCCCCCGACTGACCCCCCCACATCCCAGCGTGACCACCCTGCCCCCAAGTGACCCCCAATCCCTGCGTAACCACCCTGCCCCCAACTGACCCCAAATCCCAGCGTGACCACCCTGCCCCCGACTGACCCCCCCCCAATGCCAGCATGACCACCCTGCCCCCGACTGACCCCAATCCCAGCGTGTCCACCCTGCCTCCGACTGACCCCCAATCCCAGCGTGTCCACCCTGCCTCAGACTGACCCCCAATCCCAGCGTGTCCACCCTGCCCCCGACTGACCCCAATCCCAGCGTGTCCACCCTGCCTCCGACTGACCCCAATCCCAGCGTGTCCACCCTGCCTCCGACTGACCCCCAATCCCAGCGTGTCCACCCTGCCCCCGACTGACCCCCAATCCCAGTATGACCACCCTGCCCCCGACTGACCCCCAATCCCAGTATGACCACCCTGCCCCCGACTGACCCCCAATCCCAGAGGGACCACCTAGCCCCCCAATGACCCCCAATCCCAGCGTCACCACCCTGCCTCCGACTGACCCCCAATCCCAGAGGGACCATTCTGCCCCCGACTGACCCCAATCCCAGCGTCACCACCCTGCCCCCGACTGACCCCAATCCCAGCAGGACCACTCTCCATCTCTGAGAGCAGTCACCAGTGTAACGATACATTCCCCAGCGTCGCTCCCCAGGGTAAGATCTCTGCTTGCAGTCAGTGAATGACATGTCTCCTCAGTCACGGCCTCCATCTTTGGTGCAGCTGCTCCAGTTATTTTGTGATCCTGTTCCCCGTCCTGATTCCCCATCACAGACGCGGATACGAGCGGTGGGCGCTAATCTGTATATTCTGTGTACTCGCGCCCGCGCCACTTCTGCTTAGAATAGAAATGAAATCCGCTTTCTCCTTCCTTTGTTGCTCCTGGTGGATGTAATTAGCGGCGGCCGCGGCTCAGACACCGGCAGCGGTAATCGTCTTACGCGGGTTCATTAATTAAACGTAAATCCGCGGGTGCGACGTTTATAGGTTTATACGGGGACTTGAAGGATTAGGGAAATCCACTACCTTGTACCTCCCCCCTCCCCCGCGCTCTGCCGTCCCGGTTCACCAGCCAGCGGGGGATTGCCCCCATCACCGAGTGTATAACAGCAAGCAGAGATCTTACAGACCACGAGGAATCGAGACAAAGGACAGTGGAAGCTTTTCATTATGCCGAAAATGAGGCCCCGCGGGTGTGCAGCGCCAAAAATGAGGCTCCGCGGGTGTGTAGTGCTGAAAATGAGGCCCCGCGGGTGTGCAGCGCCAAAAATGAGGCTCCGCGGGTGTGCAACGCCGAAAATGAGGCCCCGCGGGTGTGCAGCCCCGAAAATGAGGCCCCGCGGGTGTGCAGCACCAAAAATGAAAAAATGAGGCGCCGCGGGTGTGTAGCGCCGAAAATGAGGCCCCGCGGGTGTGCAGCGCCAAAAATGAGGCTCCGCGGGTGTGCAGCGCCGAAAATGAGGCCCCGCGGGTGTGCAGCGCCGAAAATGAGGCCCCGCGGGTGTGCAGCCCCGAAAATGAGGCCCCGCGGGTGTGTAGCGCCGAAAATGAGGCCCCGCGGGTGTGTAGTGCCGAAAATGAGGCCCCGCGGGTGTGTAGTGCCGAACATGAGACCCCGCGGGTGTGCAGCGCCGAACATGAGACCCCGCGGGTGTGCAGCGCCGAACATGAGGCCCCGCGGGTGTGCAGCGCCGAACATGAGGCCCCGCGGGTGTGCAGCGCCGAAAATGAGGCCCTATGGAAAAAAAATGTCTGACTTTTTTTTATCACAGATGGATCATTCACGCCATGAGATACGAGCTGAAGATCCGCAGCGGGGAGCAGCCAGAAGAGGACATCTACCAGCTGTCACCCAGCGAGATCAAGCAGCTCCTGCTCTGTATCCTGCAGCCGCAGCAGTCCAGAAGGTGAGAGCCTTCCTCTGGGGTAGGGTCCGTCCTCTGGGGTAGGGTCCGTCCTCTGGGGTAGGGTCCGTCCTCTGGGGTAGGGTCCGTCCTCTGGGGTAGGGGCCGTCCTCTGGGGTAGGGGCCGTCCTCTGGGGTAGGGGCCGTCCTTTGGGGTAGGGGCCGTCCTTTGGGGTAGGGGCCGTCCTCTGGGGTAGGGGCCGTCCTCTGGGGTAGGGGCCGTCCTCTGGGGTGGGGTCAGTCCTCTGGTGATATGGACCGTCCTCTGGGGATATGGACCGTCCTCTGGGGATATGGACCGTCCTCTGGGGATATGGACCGTCCTCTGGGGATATGGACCGTCCTCTGGGGATATGGACCGTCCTCTGGGGATATGGACCGTCCTCTGGGGTAGGGTCCGTCCTCTGGGGTAGGGGCCGTCCTCTGGGGTGGGGTCCGTCCTCTGGGGTGGGGTCCGTCCTCTGGGGTAGGGGCCGTCCTCTGGGGTGGGGTCCGTCCTCTGGGGTGGGGTCCGTCCTCTGGGGTAGGGGCCGTCCTCTGGGGTAGGGGCCGTCCTCTGGGGTAGGGGCCGTCCTCTGGGGATATGGACCGTCCTCTGGGGTAGGGGCCGTCCTCCTGGTAAAGAAGTCCTTCAGGGGTAGGGCCTAGGGCTGCCCTCTGTGGCCATATTGCTGATGGTTTCCCTTCTGCGGTCTGTGCAGGTGCTGGCTGAACCGCAGGCAGATTGACGGTTCTCTGAACAGAAATCCCGCCGGATTCTACGACCGCGTGTGGCAGATCCTGGAGAGGACGCCCAGCGGGATCATGGTGTCCGGGAAGTTCCTCCCTCAGGTGTGAGCCTGGCGGCGTCCTCCCGTCCGGTATATGAGGGGGGGATTCACGTGACATTACACACCGCAATCATAGTGCAGTATCTGGATATCAGCGCTGTGGATATGGGGAAGGATATCCCCTGTGATCCTCCCGATATCCCGTCCTCTGTCCCCCCAGCATTTAACCCTTACTCTCGCACACAGCAACCCACCCTGTCGGACATGACGATGTATGAGATGAACTTCTCTCTGCTGGTGGAGGACATGCTGCAGAACATCTCCCAGCCCGAATACCGCCAGATCATCGTGGAGGTAACGGGTCCTATGGCCTCCATTACTGGGGCGCGAGCGTCCGTCGTGGGGCTCCCCATCGTAGTGACACGTCCCGACCTCTCCGCAGCTCCTGATGATCGTCTCCGTCATCCTGGAGAGGAACCCCGAGTTTGAGTTTCAGGAGAAGGTGGATCTGGACCGGCTGGTGACGGAGGCCTTCAGCGACTTCCAGCGGGACCAGAACCGCCTGCAAGGAGCCGAGAAGCAGGTGAGGGGCCCTGGATCCCGCGGGTGGCTCCAGCCCCAGGAATTAAGCTGCAGACTGGTTTCTTTCATATTTGTGTTGTCATATCCTTCCCTATCTCTGCTTGCAGTCAGTGAATGAGGCGTATTCGGTGCTCGTTGTTTTTATTCACTGACCACTGCAGAGATATTGGAAATGGAAAGTAATTGATGGGTCCGGTGTGTTAGTCGCTGTCGGTGCGGTGTGTTAGTCGGTGCGGTGTGTTAGTCGGTGCGGTGTGTTAGTCGGTGCGGTGTGTTAGTCGGTGCGGTGTGTTAGTCGGTGCGGTGTGTTAGTCGGTGCGGTGTGTTAGTCGGTGCGGTGTGTTAGTCGGTGCGGTGTGTTAGTCGGTGCGGTGTGTTAGTCGGTGCGGTGTGTTAGTCGGTGCGGTGTGTTAGTCGGTGCGGTGTGTTAGTCGGTGCGGTGTGTTAGTCGGTGCGGTGTGTTGGTCGCTTCGGTGCGGTGTGTTGGTCGCTTCGGTGCGGTGTGTTGGTCGCTTCGGTGCGGTGTGTTGGTCGCTTCGGTGCGGTGTGTTGGTCGCTTCGGTGCGGTGTGTTGGTCGCTTCGGTGCGGTGTGTTAGTCGCTGTGGGTGCGGTGTGTTAGTCGCTGTCGGTGCGGTGTGTTAGTCGCGGTCGGTGCGGTGTGTTAGTCGCTGTGGGTGCGGTGTGTTAGTCGCCGTCGGTGCGGTGTGTTAGTCGCCGTCGGTGCGGTGTGTTAGTCGCCGTCGGTGCGGTGTGTTAGTCGCCGTCGGTGCGGTGTGTTAGTTGCCGTCGGTGCACACGCAGCGGTGGTTGGGCGCGATCCCGCCTGTAATTGTGCGCTCTCTCCCCAGGATGACATGTCCGCCTTCTACAACACTCCCCCGCTGGGCAAGAGAGGGACCTGCAGCTACCTGACCAAAGCCGTGATGAACCTGCTGCTGGAGGCCGAGGTCCGGCCGGGCACAGACGACCCCTGCAGCGTCAGCTAAGAGACCCCCGCCGGCCCCCGAGCGAGGGGGCCACACAGCGCCTGGCTTCTGGTTTGCATTGAATTAAGTAGGGGCCCGGAGCGGCCATCAGCCTATCGTAGCGGGCGGAGGGTCTCCGGACGCCGGCCCACCAAACATCTGCAAGGCTTCACCACCTTTACTTCCTCTGCTTGCTGTCAGCGATTGCAAATGTTCCTGCTTCAATCTGCCCTGATACAGATCTGAGGGTTTGTTACAATGTATCAGTGCAGATTGCATAAGACTGGACGCCGCTGTAACAAACCCTCAGCTGTGAGACAGGTCAGTTTCTGGATTGACACAAATCAGATGGTTTGTTACAGTGTATCAGTCCAGAAACTGACCTGTCTCACAGCTGAGGGTTTGCTACACTGTATTGTCTACACTGAATATCATTGTTTCCAGTCACTGACAGCAAGTGGAGATGCTGAAGACTGCGGAAAAGCTTAAGTGCGGCCGGAGGTGATACATAGGATGCTTCAGAACATAAAAACATTAGATTCAGCTGCTTTAAAGGGACGGTACACCCTTCTTCCGTGTTTCCTTTTGCTCGCTGTTATCAGCCGTGTGTCTGCAGTGTTCCTCCATAGGCTGAGTGTGGTGGCTTTCTGTCCTATTATGAGCCTGCACTATTACAGAGGGCGGCCGCTGCCCTCAGACGCATTACTGTGCAAGTGTCCTGCGTACAGTGACAGGGCTGCTATATACACTCATATATTATGGATTTAGTGCTTTTTCTCCTCCAGACACAGCCGAAGCTGCATCGACCATTGTGCTGCTTTCCGGCTGCTGTAGAGCAGTGCATTGTGGGAGCTCTGGTGGCCATTAGGTCTCATAACGCGTCTAAAAAGTGGGAGCTCGGGTGATCATTAGGTCTCATGACACATCTAGAAGTGGGAGATCGCGTGACCATTAGGTCTCATGACGAGTCTAGAAATGGGAGCTCGGGTGACCATTAGGTCTCATGACGAGTCTAGAAGTGGGAGCTCGGGTGACCATTAGGTCTCATGACGAGTCTAGAAGTGGGAGCTCGGGTGACCATTAGGTCTCATGACGAGTCTAGAAGTGGGAGCTCGGGTGACCATTAGGTCTCATGACGAGTCTAGAAGTGGGAGCTCGGGTGACCATTAGGTCTCATGACACGTCTAGAAGTGGGAGCTCGGGTGACCATTAGGTCTCATGACGAGTCTAGAAGTGGGAGATAGGGTGGCCATTAGGTCTCATGACACGTCTAGAAGTGGGAGCTCTGGTGGCCATTAGGTCTCATGGCGCATCTAGAAATGGGAGCTCTGGTGGCCATTAGGTCTCATGGCGCATCTAGAAATGGGAGCTCGGGTGGCCATTAGGTCTCATGATATTTCTAGAAGTGGGAGCTCGGGTGGCCATTAGGTCTCATGATATTTCTAGAAGTGGGAGCTCGGGTGACCATTAGGTCTCATGACGAGTCTAGAAATGGCAGCTCGGGTGATCATTAGGTCTCATGACGAGTCTAGAAGTGGGAGCTCGGGTGACCATTAGGTCTCATGACGAGTCTAGAAGTGGGAGCTCGGGTGACCATTAGGTCTCATGACGAGTCTAGAAATGGGAGCTCGGGTGACCATTAGGTTTCATGACGAGTCTAGAAGTGGGAGCTCGGGTGGCCATTAGGTCTCATGACGCATCTAGAAGTGGGAGCTCGGGTGGCCATTAGGTCTCATGACGCATCTAGAAGTGGGAGTTCGGGTGGCCATTAGGTCTCATGACGCATCTAGAAGCGGGAGCTCGGGTGACCATTAAGTCTCATGACACGTCTAGAAGCGGGAGCTCGGGTGACCATTAGGTCTCATGACACGTCTAGAAGTGAGAGATCGGGTGGCCATTAGGTCTCATGACACGTCTAGAAGCGGGAGCTCGGGTGACCATTAGGTCTCATGACACGTCTAGAAGCGGGAGCTCGGGTGACCATTAGGTCTCATGACACGTCTAGAAGTGAGCGATCGGGTGACCATTAGGTCTCATGACACGTCTAGAAGTGAGCGATCGGGTGGCCATTAGGTCTCATGACACGTCTAGAAGCGGGAGCTCGGGTTACCATTAGGTCTCATGACACGTCTAGAAGAAACTGTAACCTTTGGAGGTGAATGGAGAAAGAAGAAGATAAGAAAACGTGACTCCTCCACATCAGATTTGCACGATGGAAACATCCTGGATTTTTTATTTTATTTTTTGCTGTGTGACTTTGTAATGAATGGTTTATCCGCTGCCGTCAGTCATTTACCCACAACCCCCTGCTCCCGGCGGCAGCGGAGAGACAATTAGCGTTTTTATTGTGTGCGAGATTAAATAAAAGAGGCTCGGACGAGCGATTTCCATTTCTTGCCGTCTTTTTATTTCTTGCTTTTATGCTAATGGCGGTGCCGGGGCGAGACGCGTTATTTACCGGAATTCATGATCCGGGGAAACGTTTCCAGATCCTAACACTTCAAGAAATCCTCAAGGAAATGCAAAGTAAAGAGCAATTTACAGCTTCCTGATACAAAGCTCCAAACCCTCTGCAACGACATAAATGATCCATACCTGCAGTCACCACTAGAGGGAGCTGCAGAGACCCGTGTGTCGTCAGCTCCCCCTAGTGGTGGCACGTATAATGTTATCATTTACTATAGAGCTCCGGAGCTCAGAAAAATAATCGTTCTACTATGAAAGAAATAATAAATACCCTTATAACCCCCAAAAATGTCATGAGTGTGGGTCAGCGCCTCTAATTATCACAGCTGAGGGTTTGCTCCAGTGTGGATCGTCCTCTGTGATGAGGGTCAGACTGATACAATTTATCTGCGCTGACACATTGCAACAAATAACCAGAGCAGACAAGGAGCGCTCACTTTATAGCACATTTTGCAATTCAATGTCTCCCCATTCTGTAAGATCTCTGCTTGCAGTCAGTTCATGGAAATATTCTCATTTACAGCCACATACCTAATACTTATCACAGCTGAGGGTTCGTTACAAGTGTATCCAGACCAAGCAAACCTCTGATACAATGTAACAAACTATCAGGACAGGATTGAAAGCGATTGTTCCATTCACTGGCAGCAAGCAGAGTTGTGAGTATGAGGGTAACGTCCACCTCCTGATTATACAGAAGGAAGCAGTGCGTGCTCAGGTCTGCTACATGTGCAAGTACCCGCTGTGTGCTCAGCTCTGCTACATGTGCAAGTACCCGCTGTGTGCTCAGCTCTGCTACATGTGCAAGTACCCGCTGTGTGCTCAGCTCTGCTACATGTGCAGGTACCCGCTGTGTGCTCAGCTCTGCTACATGTGCAAGTACCCGCTGCGTGCTCAGCTCTGCTACATGTGCAGCTACCCGCTGCGTGCTCAGCTCTGCTACATGTGCAGCTACCCGCTGCGTGCTCAGCTCTGCTACATGTGCAAGTACCCGCTGTGTGCTCAGCTCTGCTACATGTGCAGGTACCCGCTGTGTGCTCAGCTCTGCTACATGTGCAGGTACCCGGTGCACGCTCAGTTCTGCTACATGTGCAGGTACCCGCTGCGTGCTCAGCTCTGCTACATGTGCAGCTACCCGCTGCGTGCTCAGCTCTGCTACATGTGCAGCTACCCGCTGCGTGCTCAGCTCTGCTACATGTGCAAGTACCCGCTGTGTGCTCAGCTCTGCTACATGTGCAGGTACCCGCTGTGTGCTCAGCTCTGCTACATGTGCAGGTACCCGGTGCACGCTCAGTTCTGCTACATGTGCAGGTACCCGCTGTGTGCTCAGCTCTGCTACATGTGCAGGTACCCGCTGTGTGCTCAGCTCTGCTACATGTGCAGGTACCCGCTGTGTGCTCAGCTCTGCTACATGTGCAGGTATCCGGTGTATGCTCAGCTCTGCTACATGTGCAGGTACCCGCTGTATGCTCAGCTCTGCTACATGTGCAGGTACCCGCTGTGTGCTCAGCTCTGCTACATGTGCAGGTACCCGCTGTGTGCTCAGCTCTGCTACATGTGCAGGTACCCGCTGTGTGCTCAGCTCTGCTACATGTGCAGGTATCCGGTGTATGCTCAGCTCTGCTACATGTGCAGGTACCCGCTGTATGCTCAGCTCTGCTACATGTGCAGGTACCCGCTGTGTGCTCAGCTCTGCTACATGTGCAGGTACCCGCTGTGTGCTCAGCTCTGCTACATGTGCAGGTACCCGCTGTGTGCTCAGCTCTGCTACATGTGCAGGTACCCGCTGTGTGCTCAGCTCTGCTACATGTGCAAGTACCCGCTGCGTGCTCAGCTCTGCTACATGTACAGCTACCCGCTGCGTGCTCAGCTCTGCTACATGTGCAAGTACCCGCTGTGTGCTCAGCTCTGCTACATGTGCAAGTACCCGCTGTGTGCTCAGCTCTGCTACATGTGCAGGTATCCGGTGTATGCTCAGCTCTGCTACATGTGCAGGTACCCGCTGCGTGCTCAGCTCTGCTACATGTGCAGGTATCCGGTGTATGCTCAGCTCTGCTACATGTGCAGGTACCCGGTGTGCGCTCAGCTCTGCTACATGTACAGGTACCCGGCGTGTGGCGGCGTGCGCTGCGGATGCTCCAGGCCGGTACTGTCAGGATTGCTCGGACCCCGCTGGAGCGGAGCCGTCATTTATTGACAGGTCATAAGAGCCGGGCGGGACGAGGCGCCAGACGTTCTGCATTTTCCGCTAATGTGACACTCCGCATCCCGCCGCTGTGATTGATGTGCGGGAGCCTCTTTATTCGGCCGCGATGATGTCTCGTGACGTCTGGAGCCGCTGCCACCGAAACATTCAGATTTCCTGCCCGCTAATAAGAGACGACAAGAATTCCAGGAATTGGATGTGACCGTGGCGCGAGGAACTGAGACCGCGCCAATTCCACCGCACGGAGACGAATACTAAACAGAAATCCTCGAGAAAGCCGCGTCCTTCACTCGTCCTCCAGATGCTGATGATCGGGCAACACTTGTCATACGGGGAGCGGGAGGTGATAACTGGCGGATAATCCGAGACCGCTCTGCAGAGATGGCGGCATTACTGGCGGATGATACGGGACCGCTCCGCGGAGATGGCGGCATTACTGGCGGATAATTCGAGACCGCTCTGCGGAGATGGCGGCATTACTGGCGGATTATCGGCGTCCACTCCGCAGAGATGGCGGCATTACTGGCAGATAATTCGAGACCGCTCCGTAGAGATGGCGGCATTACTGGCGGATCCGAGACTGCTGCGCAGAGATGGCGGTATTACTGGCGGATGATCGGCGTCCGCTCCGCAGAGATGGCGGCAATACTGGCGGATAATCAGAGACCGCTCCGTAGAGATGGCGGCATTACTGGCGGATCCGAGACCGCTGTGCAGAGATGGCGGCAATACTGGCGGATTATCGGCGTCCACTCCGCAGAGATGGCGGCATTATTGATGGATAATCCGAGACCGCTCCGCCGAGATAGTGGCATTACTGGCGGATAATCTGAGACCACTCCGCAGAGATGGCGGCATTACTGGCAGATAATCAGAGACCGCTGCGCAGAGATGGCGGCATTACTGGTGGATTATCGGAAACCGCTCCGCAGAGATGGCGGCATTACTGGCGGATAATCCGAGACCGCTCCGCAGAGATGGTGGCAATACTGGTGGATAATCTGAGACCGCTCCGCAGAGATGGCGGCATTACTGGTAGATAATCAGAGACCGCTCCGCAGAGATGGCGGCATTACTGGCGGATTATCGGAAACCGCTCCGCAGAGATGGCGGCATTACTGGCGGATTATCGGAGTCCACTCCGCAGAGATGGCGGCATTACTGGCGGATTATCGGAGTCCGCTCTGCAGAGATGGCAGTATTACTGGCGGATTATCGGAGTCTGCTCCGCAGAGATGGCGGTATTACTGGCGGATTATCGGAGTCCGCTCCGCAGAGATGGCGGTATTACTGGCGGATTATCGGAGTCCGCTCCGCAGAGATGGCGGCATTACTGGCGGATTATCGGAGTCCGCTCCGCAGAGATGGCGGCATTACTGGCGGATTATCGGAGTCCGCTCTGCAGAGATGGCGGCATTACTGGCGGATTATCGGAGTCCGCTCCGCAGAGATGGCGGCATTACTGGCGGATTATCGGAGTCCGCTCCGCAGAGATGGCGGCATTACTGGCGGATTATCGGAGTCCGCTCTGCAGAGATGGCGGCATTACTGGCGGATTATCGGAGTCCGCTCCGCAGAGATGGCGGCATTACTGGCGGATTATCGGAGTCCGCTCTGCAGAGATGGCGGTATTACTGGCGGATAATCCGAGACCGCTCCGCAGAGATGGTGGCAATACTGGTGGATAATCTGAGACCGCTCCGCAGAGATGGCGGCATTACTGGTAGATAATCAGAGACCGCTCCGCAGAGATGGCGGCATTACTGGCGGATTATCGGAGTCCGCTCTGCAGAGATGGCAGTATTACTGGCGGATTATCGGAGTCTGCTCCGCAGAGATGGCGGTATTACTGGCGGATTATCGGAGTCCACTCCGCAGAGATGGCGGTATTACTGGCGGATTATCGGAGTCCGCTCCGCAGAGATGGCGGCATTACTGGCGGATTATCGGAGTCCGCTCTGCAGAGATGGCGGTATTACTGGCGGATAATCCGAGACCGCTGTGCAGAGATGGCGGCATTACTGGTGTTCTACCGAAGCTGCAGTCACATCTCACCAGACACAACTCCACGTGACCCTCTCCCTCCAGATCCGCTGCACTGCTGTGTGCTTGTTACAATGTATCGGTGCAGGTCAAATGCAGCTTTCAGAGGAGGTGAGCTGTGACATCTATTGTGAACTGTGGATCCTGTGTAAGTTGCAGTATATAGACGGGTTATCAGTCATTGTACAGGAGGGGGTGAGCTGTGACATAATCTATTGTGAACGGTGGATCCTATGTTTTTTGCTGGATATAGACGTGTTATCCTACTGCTCTAGTCACCTCCAGAGCTGCATTTGTGTCGTCTGAGCAGCCTCTTAGTGACTGTCTCTGCTGAAGCTGCAGTAACTCCTGGTTTTTATTTTGGACACGCTTTGTACGTAGCGTTCCCTCTTCCCTGCGCTTCCCTCTCCTCTGTGCAGCCCTGGCCCCTGTGCTGCCCTCGTACCTGCGCCGCCCTCGCCCCTGCGCCACCCTCGCCCCTCTGCAGCCCTCGCCCCTGCGCAGCCCTCGCCCCTCTGCAGCCCTCGCCCCTGCGCCGCCCTCGCCCCTGCGCAGCCCTCGCCCCTGCGCAGCCCTCGCCCCTGCACCGCCCTCGCCCCTGCGCAGCCCTCGCCCTTGTGCCGCTCTCTCTCCTGTGCAGCCCTCGCCCCTGCGCTACCCTTGCCCCTGCGCAGCCCTCGCCTCTGTGCAGCCCTCGCCCCTCTGCAGCCCTCGCCCCTGCGCTGCCCTCGCCCCTGCGCTGTCCTGGCCCCTTTGCAGCCCTCGCCCCTGCGCAGCCCTCGCCCCTCTGCAGCCCTCGCCCCTGCGCTGCCCTCGCCCCTGCGCTGTCCTGGCCCCTTTGCAGCCCTCGCCCCTGCGCAGCCCTCGCCCCTCTGCAGCCCTCGCCCTTGTGCCGCTCTCGCCCCTGCGCAGCCCTCGCCCCTGCGCTGCCCTCGCCCCTGCGCTGCCCTCGCCCCTGCGCAGCCCTCGCCCCTGCGCTCGCCTCCCGCAGGTCTGATGGATGCCAGGACTCGGTGGTGACTGATCACTTACATCTCCGCATTCGCTGACCTGTTTTAGAACAAATAATCTTCCCTCTTCTGATAAATCTTGGGAAATATAAATGGAGGCCGATGTGTCGCCGGCAGCGATGAGTCACGCAGCAGATGTGGGCAGCGCGGGGACCCAGAATCCATTATCGGGGCCTTAATTACAGCTCCGAGATGAAGAGACTGACATTTGCGCAGCAGCAGCTTGGTGCGCGGCCGAGGGATCGGGCGCAGGAAATGTCACAACATGTCGCTTCCTGGGAGAGTCCAGAGCATCGCCAGATGGGGCTGAGCGATGGCGGCGCACCGATCACGAGAACACGGCGGGGAGAGGATTACCACCTGCAGCTGCCTACAAAGGGTTAACGATGACAGATTCCGCTTGCTGTCAGTGAATGGAAACATTATTTAAAAAGCAGCTTTTAATTTGCATAAAACTCATAAAAAGTGTGAACATGACCTTGGCTGATATCAAGTGCAGCGCTGAGGGTTTGCTACAATTGTATCCAATCTGTGAGCTAAAGAGGCTGCACTGATACACTGCACCAAACCCTCAGCACTAGACACGGATCATCTGAGAGCACATGACTGTTTGTTACAATTTATCAGTGCAGGAGACCCTCATTCTGGAGGTGGAGACCCTCTTAAAGGGAATGGCTGGTCTCGCAGTTCTGCCGCGGACGGATCTCCCTGACCACGAGGGTCCAAGGATGAGCCACGAGGACACGGAAAGGGGGGGCTCCAGACCACCCACCCCCGAGCTGCGTTATCTGCACATGGCAGCAGCAGGGCTGTCACTCCGGCCTTGTGATGGGAACAGACTGGACACCTCCACTGTACAATAACACAGGAAAAACCGGATTAGTAATGTGTGCAGAATAGCGAGTGCAGCTCTGGAGTATAATACAGGAGGTAACTCAGGATCAGTAATGTAATGTATGTACACAGTGACTGCACCAGCAGAATAGTGAGTGCAGCTCTGGAGTATAATACAGGGTGTAACTCAGGATCAGTAATGTATGTACACCGCGACTGCACCAGCAGAATAGTGAGTGCAGCTCTGGAGTATAATACAGGAGGTAACTCAGGATCAGTAATGTAATGTATGTACACAGCGACTGCACCAGCAGAATAGTGAGTGCAGCTCTGGAGTATAATACAGGAGGTAACTCAGGATCAGTAATGTAATGTATGTACACAGTGACTGCTCCAGCAGAATAGTGAGCGCAGCTCTGGAGTATAATACAGGAGGTAACTCAGGATCAGTAATGTATGTACACCGCGACTGCACCAGCAGAATAGTGAGTGCAGCTCTGGAGTATAATACAGGAGGTAACTCAGGATCAGTAATGTATGTACACAGTGACTGCATCAGCAGAATAGCGAGCGCAGCTCTGGAGTATAATATAGGAGGTAACTCAGGATCAGTAATGTATGTACACAGTGACTGCACCAGCAGAATAGTGAGTGCAGCTCTGGAGTATAATACAGGAGGTAACTCAGGATCAGTAATGTAATGTATGTACACAGTGACTGCATCAGCAGAATAGCGAGCGCAGCTCTGGAGTATAATATAGGAGGTAACTCAGGATCAGTAATGTATGTACACAGTGACAGCACCAGCAGAATAGTGAGTGCAGCTCTGGAGTATAATACAGGAGGTAACTCAGGATCAGTAATGTATGTACACAGTGACTGCATCAGCAGAATAGCGAGCGCAGCTCTGGAGTATAATATAGGAGGTAACTCAGGATCAGTAATGTATGTACACAGTGACTGCATCAGCAGAATAGCGAGCGCAGCTCTGGAGTATAATATAGGAGGTAACTCAGGATCAGTAATGTATGTACACAGTGACTGCATCAGCAGAATAGCGAGCGCAGCTCTGGAGTATAATACAGAAGGTAATCCTACAAGTAGGGAAACAAGAAGCCACGTAGAAGATGGCAGAGTGGCCACTCACACGTGGATTTAGGCACATTCCCATCTCCTGAGCCTATGGGATCTCTTTGTAATTTCTGTGGATCTTACGCTCTCTCTCCGTGCTGCACCTTTACTCCGGCGCGGTCTCCTTGTCGTGATTTCTGCCGCTCTTCTCCTCTCCCGACCTCTCAGCGCTTCACTTTCATTCTGAATCACTTTGTAAACACAATTATCCGAGAAATGCAGATGATTTGCCGGTAAAAGAAAAGCTTTAATTGTTGGTGGTGAGGATATGGGAGGCTTTGTATCTAAGTGCGGGGATCTAATAAGGGGTGCTGCATCCGAGCCATCTGATACCTCGCCATTGTGGTAGGATCCATCACCAGCAGTGCTAAATGCTGAAGTCTCCTCTGATCGCCCCTCGTCCGGCCCGGACCCCTACATCCAGATACTTGCCATGGATACAGGACACTCCACCATTTGACTTTTAGATACAAAGTAACAGGATCCTCCATCTAAAGGCCGGACTTTGTCCAATGCTGATCCTCTCAGGCCATGGAAGATGACGTGTACCTACAGATTTTGGAAGAAAGCAGCCATGTTTTTCTAGTAGTGGACAACCTATGTTTGTAGTTTTAGGATCCAACCTCCGAACATTTCTACCACTGCCTTGGCTGGGGCCCTCGTCTACAAAGGATTCGGGCCTTCGTCTTATTACATATACTCATTAGCGGAATTGTGATGGTGTGGAGTCTCGCCAGTCGTGGCCATCTTCTCTCACCCTGGCCTCGTTCCTATAGACTACAGGACCATCTTGGATAATGGCGTTTGTCAACACTCCGAAGTCTCCTTGACATCCATTGTGATAGAATGAACCTACACCGGCCATGGTCATGCTCTCTCACCCTGACCTCGTTACCACAGACTACAGGATGATCTTGGTGGTTGTCCACCCACCGAGGTCTACTTGGCATCCATTGTGATAGAATGAACCTACACCGGTCGTGGTCATTCTCTCTTACCCAGGCTTCGTTCCTATAGACTACAGGATCATTTTGGCGGTTGTCCACCCTCCGAGGTCTCCTCGGCATCCATTGTGATGGCATGAACCCGCACCAGGCTCTCTCACCCTGACTTCGTTACCATAGACTACAGGATGATCTTGGTAGTTGTCCACCCTCCGAGGTCTCCTCGGCATCCATTGTGATGGCATGAACCCGCACCGGGCTCTCTCACCCTGACTTCGTTACCATAGACTACAGGATGATCTTGGTAGTTGTCCACCCTCCGAGGTCTCCTCAGCATCCATTGTGATGGCATGATCTTGCACCAGCCGTGGCCATGTTCTCTTACCCTGGCTTCGTTCGTATAGACTACAGGACCATTTTGGTGGTTGTCCACCCTCCGAGGTCTGCTCGGCATCCGGGTATCAAACCCTTCAGGGCAGTTTCCTAATCTTCTCGGTCCCCGTAGATCGGCACGGCACAGCTCCCCGCCGTGAGCGGCATCTCAGTCAATTTCAACTTTTCTCCTCATTAAAATCCTTTTTCTTGAGCCGATGAAATGAGCATCGCACAAATCGGATCACGTCAAGTTCCGCCGGGTGCAAAGCTCAACTCGTTATGTGAAGATCAGTCACTTTTAATGGATGTAAATGAGGCTTTATAGCCGGACGCGCTCATCTGAGGAGACGGGGAGCAGAATCGGGACGTGATTATAATTCATATATATCATCCATGATGAAGCCAAAAGCCCATAGTGTGAGTCTATGGCAGCCGCCTCCAACCAGCGGCACTACAGAGGCTGAAGAACTACAACTCCTAGCATCCCAGACAGACATAGGCATGGGAATGTATATTGGGAGTTGTAGATATGCAAAAGCTGGAGGTGGAGACCAATGGTCTATGGAAAAGCTGGAGAGATTTGTGCAGCTTAGATTTGTCTATTAGAGCACCACGCCAGCATCCCTCCCCCTCCCCCTCCAATCTACCACCGGGGAGCTGGAGTGGCACTTCAAATCTAAGTCCCCTGCCTCCTCGTCTTATACTTACCATCTGGCATCTTCACCTGTTTCCACCATTGCGCAAGTCAAGATCACAAGTCAATTCAGGTCTGAGAGCCTCGTTCTGGTCTCTTTCTGGCCTCATTCTGACTTCGTCCTGGCCTCGTACTGGCCTCGTCCTGGCCCTATAATGACCCCATCCTGGCCTTGCTCTGGCTTTGTTCTGGCGCCTTTCTTGCCTAATCCTAGATTCTTTCTGGCCCCATTCCAACCTCGTTCTGGCCTCATCTTGGCCTCATCCTGGCCCTGTCCTAGCTTTGCTCTGGCGACTTTCTTCCCTCATTCTGGCCCCATCCTGGCTTTGTACTGGCCCCGTCCTGGCTTTGTACTGGCCCCATCCTGGCTTTGTACTGGCCCCATCCTGGCTTTGTACTGGCCCCGTCCTGGCTTTGTACTGGCCCCGTCCTGGCTTTGTACTGGCCCCGTCCTGGCTTTGTACTGGCCCTGTCCTGGCTTTGTCCTTGCCCCATCCTGGCTTTGTTCTAAGCCTGTCCTGGCCTCGTCCTGGCTTTGTTCTGGGCCTGGCCTGGTCCCCACCTGGATTTATTCTGGGCCTGGCCTGGTCCCGTCCTGGTTTTGTTCTCGCCCGATCCTGGCCCTGTCTTCGCTTCATTCTTGTCCCTTTCTCCAATCATTTTGGCCCTGTTCTGGCCTCATTCTGATCTTGTCCTGTCCTTTCTCTCCATGTTCTGGTCTTGTCCTGGCCTCTTCCTATCCTCGTGGTGGTCTTTCTCTCCACATTCTGGTCTCGTCCTGTCCTCGTTATGGTCTTTCACTCCACAGTCTTGTCTCGCCCTGGTTTTGTTCTGTTCTCGTCCTAGCTTTGTTCTGGTCTCGTCGGGGCCTTGTTCTGGTCTTGTCAATGTCCTTGTTCTGGTCTCATCAAGGTCCTTGTTCTTGTCTCGTTTCTAACCTTGTTCTGGTCTCGTCCTGGCCTTGTTCTGGTCTCGTCCTGGCCTTGTTCTGGTCTCGTCCTGGATTTGTTCTGGCGTCATCTTGTCCTCATCCTGGTCTCTTTGTCTCCGTGCTCTAGTCTCGTCCTGTCTTGGTTCTAGTCTCTTTATCTTCACGTTCTAGTCTCGTCCTGGCCTCGTTCCAGTCTCGTCCTGGCCTCGTTCCAGTCTCGTCCTGGCCTTGTTACGGTCTCGTCCTGGCATCGTTACGGTCTCGTCCAGGTCTCGCTACGGTCTCGTCCTGGCCTCATCCTGTCCTTGCTCTGGTCTTTCTCTCTACGTTCGGGTCTTGTCCTGGCCTCGTTCTGGCCCTGCTCTACCCCTCATAGACTTGTATTGAGTGCAGGTGACGTAACTTCTGACGTCCAACCAGCTAAAAGTTACGGGCATAAGATGGCGCCGTGGGACTGGAGCGACATCGAAAAAGTTGAAATTGTCAGAGTGAGAGCATATTACTAGGGGGGCAGGGAACTCAGATTAAAAACGCCGCTCCAGAGCTAAAAAAAAAAAACCATAAACCTCTGGAGTGGGGCTTTAAGTGCACAGTTTCGCTTTAAGAGTACCCCCCTGTGGTTGGCGGCCCGTGTTTGGCACTTTCTGAGACTCCGGCAGGATTCCTTATAACTTTTTCAATTACCTGCTCCATTACACATTAACCAAGTGCGTTCCCTGGAGGAGCCGCTCACCGGTGTCCCAGAAACTTGTAAACTGAACATGAAATACGTCCGCCGGAGGAGATAAAAAAGAGAAAAGGAGCGTGAAAATGGGAGAATTCAGAACATTGAGCCCAAGGATCCGACTGTTTCATGGACATTATGTGGGGATCTTCATCTCAATCCCGGCTGTGTGTCGCTCCGCGGGGCTCACGGGCGGGGGCTTTGCCTTTTAATGCTCGTTTGGTTCATCCTGCATTTTTGCAGCAGCCGGATACAACGTCCGCTCGGCTTCATGCAAGACGCGAAGTCTGACCTGCCATTGCCCCAAACCAGGAGTCCGGGGTGGCTGCAAAACTACAACTCCCAGCATGCTCTCTCCCACCTGGAGCTCTCCAGCTATTGCAAAACTATCACTCCCAGCATGCTCTCCAAGCTGACGCTCTTCCAGTGTTTCAAAACTACAACTTCCAGCATGCTCTCTCCAAACTTGGGCTACCCAGCTGTTGCAGAACTACAACTTCCAGCATGCCCTCTCCGATCTGGAACTCTTCAGCTATTGCAAAACTACAACTCCCAGCATGCTCTCTCCAAGTTGACGCTCTTCCAGTGATGCTAAACTACAACTTCCAGCATACTGTCTCCAAACGTGGGCTACCCAGCTGTTGCAGGACTACAACTCCCAGCATGCTCTCTCCCAACTGGAACTCTCCAGCTATTACTCCCATCATGCTCTCTCCGATCTGGAACTCTTCAGCTATTGCAAAACTATAACTCCCTTCAAGCTCTCCAAACTTGAGCTGCCCTTGGGCTGTTGAAAAACTACAACTCCCAGCATGCTCTCTCCCACCTAGAGTTCTCCAGCTATTGCAAAACTATAACTCCCAGCATGCTCTCCAAGCTGAAGCTCTTCCCGTGTTGCAAAACTACAACTCCCTTCAAGCTTTCTCCAAACTTGGGCTGCCCAGCTGTTGCAGGACTACAACTCCCAGCCTGCTCTTTCCCACTTGGAGCTCTCCAGCTATTACTATCAGCATGCTCTCCAAGCTGATGCTCTTCTAGTGTTCCAAAAATACAACTTCCTTCATGCTCTCCAAACTTGGGCTGCCCAGCTATTGCAAAACTACAACTCCCAGCATGCTCTCTCCAAGTTGACGCTCTTCCAGTGATGCTAAACTACAACTTCCAGCATACTGTCTCCAAACGTGGGCTACCCAGCTGTTGCAGGACTACAACTCCCAGCATGCTCTCTCCCAACTGGAACTCTCCAGCTATTACTCCCAGCATGCTCTCTCCGATCTGGAACTCTTCAGCTATTGCAAAACTATAACTCCCTTCAAGCTCTCCAAACTTGAGCTGCCCTTGGGCTGTTGAAAAACTACAACTCCCAGCATGCTCTCTCCCACCTGGAACTCTTTAGCTATTCCAAAACTACAACTCCCTTCAAGCTCTCTCCAAAGTTGGGCTACTCAATGTTGCAGGACTACAACTCCTAGCATGCTTTCTTCAACTCGGGGCTCTTCTTCTTGTATAAAACTATTGCAACCTGATCGGTGGGGTTGCCAGATCCGCTCCTCTTCAAACCTGCAAATATAATTTCCCTGAATGGGATTTGAACCATTGCCTGGGTGAGATTGAGCCTGAAAGCCCGGAGTTTGCAGCCAATAAGGCCGGTGGCACTGAGCACAGATGTGACGGGGCTCCGTAAACCCCTAAAGTCGCCCCTGCAAAGCCGATTCAATAACGCGTCATGTTGAGATCTATCGAGGATGGAATTGTTTGGTAAATTGGATTGTAAGGTATATACCAGAGCAGCAATCACACAAGGGTCATGGAAGGTCTTCTCCGTGGCCATGAAGGGCAGCACCATCATCCTAGTACCAGAAAATAAATAAGCCAATATAAACCACACTTTGCACACGGTATCAGAGGAAATAATGGCTTCGACATCCCGGACTCAGCGGGGCGCGCGCTTCTATCCAGAGCTCACAATCGGTGGATGCCATTGATGGAAGATGCAGGTCTCGCCGTCCTGCCGTGGACACGGAGATCCCCCCTCGGCCCATAATTGTCTTGTTTGGATGCTGGTACCCTGCCTCGTATCGGGAGCTCCTCCATTATTCATCTCTCGCAGCTGTCCACATTTTCTATTCCTGGAAAAAAACAAAATCCCACGGATGAGAGCCCGGGCCGCTCGCTCCTGACAGACAGATGTTCATGTCGGAGCAGTGATAAATTCAGGCTAATTCTGTTTCCGCAATATGTCATGTTGGGGAAGCCTCAGTACCCAGACGCACAGGAACATTATCGAGCAGTAATTAAATAAAGGTACGATGGTGCAGAGGTTTATAAATTCTGCACTAAGCACATCATGCTTGGTGGAACATGATAGACGTGGCTCTGGGCTTCCTCTACATACGGGATAGACAGAAGCAACCGGCGCATTAATCATTGATGGTTCTTGCTGGCGGTCATAACGAGAAGCTCTTTTTCCAGCAAATGCATTGACCACCATAGTTCATTTGAGGATCCTCCTAAAGACGAGCAAAATATTTATAGTTTATTCCATGACAATCCTTCTCTTCATCATCAAACCTTAAGGTCATCATGGTGGTCTTTCTTGAGGTCACTCATAGTTCTTCCTCTAAAGGTCCACCTCATCTGGGCTTTTACTCAACATCACTCATGTTTACAAAGTCATGATCATCCAACTCAAGGTCATTCTTGAGAACAGCCATGGTGGTTCTTCTAAAGAGCCAACTTCTCCTGGCTCATTCCTTCTTTTCATGGACCATTATCAACGTTTTTATTCAACATCGTCCATGTTCACAAAGTCATGATCATCCAACTCCAGGTCAATCTTGAGAACTGCCATGATGGTTCTTCTAAAAAGCTCATTCGTTCTTTTCATGGACCATTATCGAAGTTTTTATTCAACATTGTCCATATTCACAAAGTCATGATCATCCAACTCAAGGTCATTCTTGAGAACAGCCATAGTGGTTCTTCTAAAGAGCCAACTTCTCCTGGCTCATTCCTTCTTTTCATGGACCATTATCAACGTTTTTATTCAACATTGTCCATATTCACAAAGTCATGATCATCCAACTCAAGGTCAATCTTGAGAACTGCCATGGTGGTTCTTCTAAAAAGCTCATTCCTTCTTTTCATGGACCATTATCGAAGTTTTTATTCAACATCGTCCATATTCACAAAGTCCTGATCGTGTCCTCATGGGGATCGTTCTTAAAGACACTACTGGTCTCTCTTCTAAACAAACACCTTGTTCTTATTTCCTTTTCACAAATGTCCTATCCACATTGTAACTTTGAGAACATGAACTGTGAAGAATGAAACAATCATCCAAGCTCCAAATTATCATTCTTGAAGACACTCATCTAAAGAACTACATCATCCTGGCTTGCTCCTTCTTGTGATGCTCAACTCCACAAAGTCTTATTCTTCATTGTTTAAGTTCTCAACGTCAAGATCGTTCAAGCCCCATGATCTCATGATGGAGTTTCTTGAAGACACTCATCTAAAGAATTACCTCATCCTGGTTCACTCCTTCTTGAGATGCTCCATACCACAATGTCTTCTTTATCATTGTGTTCAAGTTCTGAAAGTCATGATCATTCAAGCTCCATGACTTCATGATGGAGTTTCTTGAAGACGCTCATCTAAAGAACTACCTCAGCCTGGCTCGCTCCTTCTTGATCTGCCCCATTCCACAAGGTCTTATTCAGCATTGTTCAAGTGCTCAACGTCAAGATCGTTTAAGCTCCATGATCTCATGATGGAGTTTCTTGAAGACACTCATCTAAAGAACTACCTCATCCGGGTTCACTCCTCCTTTTTGAGAAGCTCCATTCCACGTGGTCTTGGTCATCATTGTTGAGGTTCTCTACGTCAAGATTGTTCAAGCTCCATGACCTCATGATGGAGATTCTTCAAGACACACATGGTTCCTCCATCTTCTCCTGCCTCTTTCTTGCTCTCAATGTCCCATTCATTACTATTTAAGTTCTGAAAGTCAAAATCGTTCCAGCTCCAGGCCATCTTGGTTTTACTCTTAAAGGTATTCAAATGTCTCTATTTCAAGATCCAGGGTTTCATGTTTCCCTCTCTAGATCCAATGTTTTTTTCTTCTTGTGAGCTATATCTTTGTGGTTGTTTTTTATACAATCTTTTCTGGCTTCTCCAAGCTATTGCTGTTCTTCCCCTTGTGTTTAAGGCAGCAAGTAGAAGAGCATCATGGAGCCATGGCCTTACAATCCCAACTAGGACACCAGGACAACAGTCCTATATAGGGACAATCTGTCCTTCGGGAGGATGAGCAAATGGATTACTGTATACAAACCACCACATGTATCTCCAGTATTTCCTCCAAGAATGGGTGGGACGGTCAAACAATGAAGCTCCCATGGACATCTACCACCAAGGAGCAATCTCCTTCTCATTACTGGCAGCGATGCTGGATGTCTTCTCATTTTGCCCATTTGGTACATTCCCATAGGAAGGGATGGGGAATCTACACCGCGCTCTGCCTTGTAAAGCCTGGAAGTGATTTACAAAAGTAAAAAAAACCCTAAAAACACATTTGGAGACTTGATGAACGATGTGTCTCTCGGCGGTCGTCTTTCCAATCTTTGCCATCATGGTCTCATGCTGTTTCCTAATTTTTGCTTCTCTCCCGATGGATCTCAGTTAATGCAGTGCGACTTTGGGTAACGTATGGTTAATGAAGCCACAAAAACAATTCACACACGAGGTGTTCCCTGGACCATTCCCCATGTATTAACCCGGCTCGGAAGACGATATTACCCCTGAGCTCGGCCTCGGCGCTCCGTCTGCTCCACACCAAGGAAAGGGCAAATTATTCAGAGCAAAGTAACTGGAGAACGTTTCTACCGCGGATTATTCCGAAATATGGAGTGAGAAATATCCTGATGTTTACTAACCACTGCCAAAAATATCATGCGCTCCCCTTCAAATCAGAAATATTCACAATCATTAGGCAGTGTAGAGTGAGCAACAGCCAAAGGCGCAGAGCGAGTGCCGCCAGAGAGCAAGCGACAGCCACAGGCGCAGAGCGAGTGCCGCCAGAGAGCAAGCTACAGCCAGAGGCGCAGAGCGAGTGCCGCCAGAGAGCAAGCGACAGCCACAGGCGCAGAGCGAGTGCCGCCAGAGAGCAAGCGACAGCCACAGGCGCAGAGCGAGTGCCGCCAGAGAGCAAGCGACAGCCACAGGCGCAGAGCGAGTGCCGCCAGAGAGCAAGCGACAGCCACAGGCGCAGAGCGAGTGCCGCCAGAGAGCAAGCGACAGCCACAGGCGCAGAGCAAGAGCCGCCAGAGAGCAAGCGACAGCCACAGGCGCAGAGCAAGTGCCGCCAGAGAGCAAGCGACAGCCACAGGCGCAGAGCGAGTGCCGCCAGAGAGCAAGCGACAGCCACAGGCAGAGATTAAACAGTCACATGCGCAGAGAAAAGGACAGCCACAGGTGCAAAGCGATGGACGGCTACAAGGACAAAGAAAAGGACAGCCACAGGCGCAGAGCGAGTGCCGCCACAGAGCAAGTGACAGCCACATGTGCACAGCGATCAACTGCCACAGGTGCAGAGCAAGTGACAGCCACAGGCAGAGAGTTAGTGACAGCTACCGGAGAAGGTGAGCGACAGCCACAGGCACAGAGCAAACAAGAGCCACAGGTGCAGAGGAAAGGGCAGCCACAGGAGAAAAGGACAGCCACAAGTTTAAAAGAAAGGACAGCCACAGGCGAAGAACAAGCAACCACCACAGACACATCCTGTATGGAGACACTAGTCGCCTGCATTGGTCAGGTGGATTTTGGCCCATTCTTCCACACACACTCCTCACATCCTGTATGGAGACACTAGTCACCTGCATTACTCAGGTGGATTTTGGCCCATTCCTCCGCACACACTCCTCACATCCTGTATGGAGACACTAGTCGTCTGCATTACTCAGGTGGATTTTGGCCCATTCCTCCGCACACACTCCTCACATCCTGTATGGAGACACTAGTCGCCTGCATTGCTCAGGTGGATTTTGGCCCATTCTTCCGCACACACTCCTCACATCCTGTATGGAGACACTAGTAACCTGCATTGCTCAGGTGGATTTTGGTCCATTCTTCTGCACACACACTCCTCACATCCTGTATGGAGACACTAGTCGCCTGCATTGCTCAGGTGGATTTTGTCCCATTCTTCCGCACACACTCTTCACATCCTGTATGGAGACACTAGTCACCTGCATTGCTCAGGTGGATTTTGGCCCATTCTTCCACATACACTCCTCACATCCTGTATGGAGACACTAGTCGCCTGCATTGCTCAGGTGGATTTTGGCCCATTCTTCCGCACACACTCCTCACATCCTGTATGGAGACACTAGTCGCCTGCATTGCTCAGGTGGATTTGGCCCATTCTTCCACATACACTCCTCACATCCTGTATGGAGACACTAGTCACCTGCATTGCTCAGGTGGATTTTGGTCCATTCTTCCACATACACTCCTCACATCCTGTATGGAGACACTAGTCACCTGCATTGCTCAGGTGGATTTTGGTCCATTCTTCCGCACACACACTCCTCACATCCTGTATGGAGACACTAGTCGCCTGCATTGCTCAGGTGGATTTTGGTCCATTCTTCCACATACACTCCTCACATCCTGTATGGAGACACTAGTCACCTGCATTGCTCAGGTGGATTTTGGTCCATTCTTCCGCACACACTCCTCACATCCTGTATGGAGACACTAGTCGCCTGCATTGCTCAGGTGGATTTTGGCCCATTCTTCCACATACACTCCTCACATCCTGTATGGAGACACTAGTCGCCTGCATTGCTCAGGTGGATTTTGGCCCATTCTTCCGCACACACTCCTCACATCCTGTATGGAGACACTAGTCGCCTGCATTGCTCAGGTGGATTTTGGTCCATTCTTCCGCACACACACTCCTCACATCCTGTATGGAGACACTAGTCGCCTACATTGCTCAGGTGGATTTTGGTCCATTCTTCCACATACACTCCTCACATCCTGTATGGAGACACTAGTCGCCTGCATTGCTCAGGTGGATTTTGGTCCATTCTTCCGCACACACTCCTCACATCCTGTATGGAGACACTAGTCGCCTGCATTGCTCAGGTGGATTTTGGTCCATTCTTCCACATACACTCCTCACATCCTGTATGGAGACACTAGTCACCTGCATTGCTCAGGTGGATTTTGTCCATTCTTCCGCACACACACTCCTCACATCCTGTATGGAGACACTAGTCACCTGCATTGCTCAGGTGGATTTTGTCCATTCTTCCGCACACACTCCTCACATCCTGTATGGAGACACTAGTCGCCTGCATTGCTCAGGTTGATTTTGTCCATTCTTCCGCACACACTCCTCACATCCTGTATGGAGACACTAGTCACCTGCATTGCTCAGGTGGATTTTGTCCATTCTTCCGCACACACTCCTCACATCCTGTATGGAGACACTAGTCACCTGCATTGCTCAGGTGGATTTTGGCCCATTCTTCCGCACACACACTCCTCACATCCTGTATGGAGACACTAGTCACCTGCATTGCTCAGGTGGATTTTGGCCCATTCTTCTGCACACACTCCTCACATCCTGTATGGAGACACTAGTCGCCTGCATTGCTCAGGTGGATTTTGGCCCATTCTTCCGCACACACTCCTCACATCCTGTATGGAGACACTAGTCACCTGCATTGCTCAGGTCGATTTTGGCCCATTCTTCCGCACACACTCCTCACATCCTGTATGGAGACACTAGTCGCCTGCATTGCTCAGGTGGATTTTGTTCCATTCTTCCACATACACTCCTCACATCCTGTATGGAGACACTAGTCACCTGCATTGCTCAGGTGGATTTTGGCCCATTCTTCCGCACACACTCCTCACATCCTGTATGGAGACACTAGTCGCCTGCATTGCTCAGGTGGATTTTGGTCCATTCTTCCACACACACTCCTCACATCCTGTATGGAGACACTAGTCACCTGCATTGCTCAGGTGGATTTTGGCCCATTCTTCCGCACACACTCCTCACATCCTGTATGGAGACACTAGTCGCCTGCATTGCTCAGGTGGATTTTGGTCCATTCTTCCACATACACTCCTCACATCCTGTATGGAGACACTAGTCGCCTGCATTGCTCAGGTGGATTTTGGCCCATTCTTCCGCACACACACACTCCTCACATCCTGTATGGAGACACTAGTCGCCTGCATTGCTCAGGTGGATTTTGGCCCATTCTTCCGCACACACTCCTCACATCCTGTATGGAGACACTAGTCACCTGCATTGCTCAGGTGGATTTTGGTCCATTCTTCCACATACACTCCTCACATCCTGTATGGAGACACTAGTCGCCTGCATTGCTCAGGTGGATTTTGGCCCATTCTTCCGCACACACTCCTCACATCCTGTATGGAGACACTAGTCGCCTGCGTTGCTCAGGTGGATTTTGGTCCATTCTTCCACACACACTCCTCACATCCTGTATGGAGACACTGGTCACCTGCATTGCTCAGGTGGATTTTGGCCCATTCTTCTGCACACACTCCTCACATCCTGTATGGAGACTCTAGTCGTCTGCATTGCTCAGGTGGATTTTGGCCCATTCTTCCGCACACACTCCTCACATGCTGTATGGAGACACTAGTCACCTGCATTGCTCAGGTGGATTTTGGCCCATTCTTCCACACACGCTCCTCACATCCTGTATGGAGACACTAGTCACCTGCATTGCTCAGGTGGATTTTCTCCATTCTTCCGCACACACTCCTCACATCCTGTATGGAGACACTAGTCGCCTGCATTGCTCAGGTGGATTTTGGCCCATTCTTCCGCACACACACTCCTCACATCCTGTATGGAGACACTAGTCGCCTGCATTGCTCAGGTGGATTTTGGCCCATTCTTCCACACACGCTCCTCACATCCTGTATGGAGACACTAGTCACCTGCATTGCTCAGGTGGATTTTCTCCATTCTTCCGCACACACTCCTCACATCCTGTATGGAGACACTAGTCGCCTGCATTGCTCAGGTGGATTTTGGCCCATTCTTCCGCACACACACTCCTCACATCCTGTATGGAGACACTAGTCGCCTGCATTGCTCAGGTGGATTTTGTTCCATTCTTCCACATACACTCCTCACATCCTGTATGGAGACACTAGTCCCTGCATTGCTCAGGTGGATTTTGGGCCATTCTTCCGCACACACTCTTCACATCCTGTATGGAGACACTGGTCGCCTGCATTGCTCAGGTGGATTTTGGCCCATTCTTCCACACACACTCCTCACATCCTGTATGGAGACACTAGTCGCCTGCATTGCTCCGGTGGATTTTGGCCCATTCTTCCGCACACACTCCTCACATCCTGTATGGAGACACTAGTCACCTGCATTGCTCAGGTGGATTTTGGCCCATTCTTCCACACACACCCCTCACATCCTGTATGGAGACACTAGTCACCTGCGTTGCTCAGGTGGATTTTGGCCATTCTTCTGCACACACTCCTCACATCCTGTATGGAGACACTAGTCGCCTGCATTGCTCAGGTGGATTTGGCCCATTCTTCCGCACACACACACTCCTCACATCCTGTATGGAGACACTGGTCGCCTGCATTGGTCAGGTGGATTTTGGCCCATTCTTCCGCACACACTCCTCACATCCTGTATGGAGACACTAGTCGCCTGCATTGCTCAGGTGGATTTTGGCCCATTCTTCCGTACACACTCCTCACATCCTGTATGGAGACACTAGTCACCTGCATTGCTCAGGTGGATTTTGGCCCATTCTTCCGCACACACTCCTCACATCCTGTATGGAGACACTAGTCACCTGCATTGCTCAGGTGGATTTTGGCCCATTCTTCCGCACACACTCCTCACATCCTGTATGGAGACACTAGTCCCTGCATTGCTCAGGTGGATTTTAGCCCATTCTTCCACACACACTCCTCACATCCTGTATGGAGACACTAGTCACCTGCATTGCTCAGGTGGATTTTGGTCCATTCTTCCACACACACTCCTCACATCCTGTATGGAGACACTAGTCGCCTGCATTGCTCAGGTGGATTTTGGTCCATTCTTCCGCACACACTCCTCACATCCTGTATGGAGACCCTAATCGCCTGCATTGCTCAGGTGGATTTTGTCCCATTCTTCCGCACACACTCTTCACATCCTGTATGGAGACACTAGTCACCTGCATTGCTCAGGTGGATTTTGGTCCATTCTTCCACATACACTCCTCACATCCTGTATGGAGACACTAGTCGCCTGCATTGCTCAGGTGGATTTTGGCCCATTCTTCCGCACACACTCCTCACATCCTGTATGGAGACACTAGTCGCCTGCATTGCTCAGGTGGATTTTGGTCCATTCTTCCACATACACTCCTCACATCCTGTATGGAGACACTAGTCGCCTGCATTGCTCAGGTGGATTTTGGCCCATTCTTCTGCACACACTCCTCACATCCTGTATGGAGACACTAGTCACCTGCATTGCTCAGGTGGATTTTGGTCCATTCTTCCGTACACACTCCTCACATCCTGTATGGAGACACTAGTCACCTGCATTGCTCAGGTGGATTTTGGTCCATTCTTCCGTACACACTCCTCACATCCTGTATGGAGACACTAGTCGCCTGCATTGCTCAGGTGGATTTTGGCCCATTCTTCTGCACACACTCCTCACATCCTGTATGGAGACACTAGTCACCTGCATTGCTCAGGTGGATTTTGGCCCATTCTTCTGCACACACTCCTCACATCCTGTATGGAGACACTAGTCACCTGCATTGCTCAGGTGGATTTTGGTCCATTCTTCCGTACACACTCCTCACATCCTGTATGGAGACACTAGTCACCTGCATTGCTCAGGTGGATTTTGGTCCATTCTTCCGTACACACTCCTCACATCCTGTATGGAGACACTAGTCGCCTGCATTGCTCAGGTGGATTTTGTCCATTCTTCCGCACACACACTCCTCACATCCTGTATGGAGACACTAGTCACCTGCATTGCTCAGGTGGATTTTGTCCATTCTTCCGCACACACTCCTCACATCCTGTATGGAGACACTAGTCGCCTGCATTGCTCAGGAGGATTTTGTCCATTCTTCCGCACACACTCCTCACATCCTGTATGGAGACACTAGTCGCCTGCATTGCTCAGGTGGATTTTGTTCCATTCTTCCGCACACACACACTCCTCACATCCTGTATGGAGACACTAGTCGCCTGCATTGCTCAGGTGGATTTTGGCCCATTCTTCTGCACACACTCCTCACATCCTGTATGGAGACACTAGTCGCCTGCATTGCTCAGGTGGATTTTGTCCATTCTTCCGCACACACTCCTCACATCCTGTATGGAGACACTAGTCACCTGCATTGCTCAGGTCGATTTTGGCCCATTCCTCCGCACACACTCCTCACATCCTGTATGGAGACACTAGTCGCCTGCATTGCTCAGGTGGATTTTGTTCCATTCTTCCACATACACTCCTCACATCCTGTATGGAGACACTAGTCACCTGCATTGCTCAGGTCGATTTTGGCCCATTCCTCCGCACACACTCCTCACATCCTGTATGGAGACACTAGTCGCCTGCATTGCTCAGGTGGATTTTGTTCCATTCTTCCACATACACTCCTCACATCCTGTATGGAGACACTAGTCACCTGCATTGCTCAGGTGGATTTTGGCCCATTCTTCCGCACACACTCCTCACATCCTGTATGGAGACACTAGTCGCCTGCATTGCTCAGGTGGATTTTGGTCCATTCTTCCACACACACTCCTCACATCCTGTATGGAGACACTAGTCACCTGCATTGCTCAGGTGGATTTTGGCCCATTCTTCCGCACACACTCCTCACATCCTGTATGGAGACACTAGTCGCCTGCATTGCTCAGGTGGATTTTGGTCCATTCTTCCACATACACTCCTCACATCCTGTATGGAGACACTAGTCGCCTGCATTGCTCAGGTGGATTTTGGCCCATTCTTCCGCACACACACACTCCTCACATCCTGTATGGAGACACTAGTCGCCTGCATTGCTCAGGTGGATTTTGGCCCATTCTTCCGCACACACACACTCCTCACATCCTGTATGGAGACACTAGTCGCCTGCATTGCTCAGGTGGATTTTGGCCCATTCTTCCGCACACACTCCTCACATCCTGTATGGAGACACTAGTCGCCTGCATTGCTCAGGTGGATTTTGGCCCATTCTTCCGCACACACACTCCTCACATCCTGTATGGAGACACTAGTCGCCTGCATTGCTCAGGTGGATTTTGTTCCATTCTTCCACATACACTCCTCACATCCTGTATGGAGACACTAGTCACCTGCATTGCTCAGGTGGATTTTGGCCCATTCTTCCGCACACACTCCTCACATCCTGTATGGAGACACTAGTCACCTGCATTGCTCAGGTGGATTTTGGCCCATTCTTCCACACACACTCCTCACATCCTGTATGGAGACACTAGTCACCTGCGTTGCTCAGGTGGATTTTGGCCATTCTTCTGCACACACTCCTCACATCCTGTATGGAGACACTAGTCGCCTGCATTGCTCAGGTGGATTTGGCCCATTCTTCCGCACACACTCCTCACATCCTGTATGGAGACACTAGTCACCTGCATTGCTCAGGTGGATTTTGGCCCATTCTTCCGCACACACTCCTCACATCCTGTATGGAGACACTAGTCACCTGCATTGCTCAGGTGGATTTTGGCCCATTCTTCCGCACACACTCCTCACATCCTGTATGGAGACACTAGTCGCCTGCATTGCTCAGGTGGATTTTGGTCCATTCTTCCACATACACTCCTCACATCCTGTATGGAGACACTAGTCACCTGCATTGCTCAGGTGGATTTTGTCCATTCTTCCGCACACACACTCCTCACATCCTGTATGGAGACACTAGTCACCTGCATTGCTCAGGTGGATTTTGTCCATTCTTCCGCACACACTCCTCACATCCTGTATGGAGACACTAGTCGCCTGCATTGCTCAGGAGGATTTTGTCCATTCTTCCGCACACACTCCTCACATCCTGTATGGAGACACTAGTCGCCTGCATTGCTCAGGTGGATTTTGTTCCATTCTTCCGCACACACACACTCCTCACATCCTGTATGGAGACACTAGTCGCCTGCATTGCTCAGGTGGATTTTGGCCCATTCTTCTGCACACACTCCTCACATCCTGTATGGAGACACTAGTCGCCTGCATTGCTCAGGTGGATTTTGTCCATTCTTCCGCACACACTCCTCACATCCTGTATGGAGACACTAGTCACCTGCATTGCTCAGGTCGATTTTGGCCCATTCCTCCGCACACACTCCTCACATCCTGTATGGAGACACTAGTCGCCTGCATTGCTCAGGTGGATTTTGTTCCATTCTTCCACATACACTCCTCACATCCTGTATGGAGACACTAGTCACCTGCATTGCTCAGGTCGATTTTGGCCCATTCCTCCGCACACACTCCTCACATCCTGTATGGAGACACTAGTCGCCTGCATTGCTCAGGTGGATTTTGTTCCATTCTTCCACATACACTCCTCACATCCTGTATGGAGACACTAGTCACCTGCATTGCTCAGGTGGATTTTGGCCCATTCTTCCGCACACACTCCTCACATCCTGTATGGAGACACTAGTCGCCTGCATTGCTCAGGTGGATTTTGGTCCATTCTTCCACACACACTCCTCACATCCTGTATGGAGACACTAGTCACCTGCATTGCTCAGGTGGATTTTGGCCCATTCTTCCGCACACACTCCTCACATCCTGTATGGAGACACTAGTCGCCTGCATTGCTCAGGTGGATTTTGGTCCATTCTTCCACATACACTCCTCACATCCTGTATGGAGACACTAGTCGCCTGCATTGCTCAGGTGGATTTTGGCCCATTCTTCCGCACACACACACTCCCCACATCCTGTATGGAGACACTAGTCGCCTGCATTGCTCAGGTGGATTTTGGCCCATTCTTCCGCACACACACACTCCTCACATCCTGTATGGAGACACTAGTCGCCTGCATTGCTCAGGTGGATTTTGGCCCATTCTTCCGCACACACTCCTCACATCCTGTATGGAGACACTAGTCGCCTGCATTGCTCAGGTGGATTTTGGCCCATTCTTCCGCACACACACTCCTCACATCCTGTATGGAGACACTAGTCGCCTGCATTGCTCAGGTGGATTTTGTTCCATTCTTCCACATACACTCCTCACATCCTGTATGGAGACACTAGTCACCTGCATTGCTCAGGTGGATTTTGGCCCATTCTTCCGCACACACTCCTCACATCCTGTATGGAGACACTAGTCACCTGCATTGCTCAGGTGGATTTTGGCCCATTCTTCCACACACACTCCTCACATCCTGTATGGAGACACTAGTCACCTGCGTTGCTCAGGTGGATTTTGGCCATTCTTCTGCACACACTCCTCACATCCTGTATGGAGACACTAGTCGCCTGCATTGCTCAGGTGGATTTGGCCCATTCTTCCGCACACACTCCTCACATCCTGTATGGAGACACTAGTCACCTGCATTGCTCAGGTGGATTTTGGCCCATTCTTCCGCACACACTCCTCACATCCTGTATGGAGACACTAGTCACCTGCATTGCTCAGGTGGATTTTGGCCCATTCTTCCGCACACACTCCTCACATCCTGTATGGAGACACTAGTCGCCTGCATTGCTCAGGTGGATTTTGGTCCATTCTTCCACATACACTCCTCACATCCTGTATGGAGACACTAGTCACCTGCATTGCTCAGGTGGATTTTGTCCATTCTTCCGCACACACACTCCTCACATCCTGTATGGAGACACTAGTCACCTGCATTGCTCAGGTGGATTTTGTCCATTCTTCCGCACACACTCCTCACATCCTGTATGGAGACACTAGTCGCCTGCATTGCTCAGGTGGATTTTGTCCATTCTTCCGCACACACTCCTCACATCCTGTATGGAGACACTAGTCACCTGCATTGCTCAGGTGGATTTTGTCCATTCTTCCGCACACACTCCTCACATCCTGTATGGAGACACTAGTCACCTGCATTGCTCAGGTGGATTTTGGCCCATTCTTCCGCACACACACTCCTCACATCCTGTATGGAGACACTAGTCACCTGCATTGCTCAGGTGGATTTTGGCCCATTCTTCCGCACACACTCCTCACATCCTGTATGGAGACACTAGTCGCCTGCATTGCTCAGGTGGATTTTGGCCCATTCTTCCGCACACACTCCTCACATCCTGTATGGAGACACTAGTCACCTGCATTGCTCAGGTCGATTTTGGCCCATTCTTCCGCACACACTCCTCACATCCTGTATGGAGACACTAGTCACCTGCATTGCTCAGGTGGATTTTGTTCCATTCTTCCACATACACTCCTCACATCCTGTATGGAGACACTAGTCGCCTGCATTGCTCAGGTGGATTTTGTTCCATTCTTCCACATACACTCCTCACATCCTGTATGGAGACACTAGTCACCTGCATTGCTCAGGTGGATTTTGGCCCATTCTTCCGCACAAACTCCTCACATCCTGTATGGAGACACTAGTCGCCTGCATTGCTCAGGTGGATTTTGGTCCATTCTTCCACACACACTCCTCACATCCTGTATGGAGACACTAGTCACCTGCATTGCTCAGGTGGATTTTGGCCCATTCTTCCGCACACACTCCTCACATCCTGTATGGAGACACTAGTCGCCTGCATTGCTCAGGTGGATTTTGGTCCATTCTTCCACATACACTCCTCACATCCTGTATGGAGACACTAGTCGCCTGCATTGCTCAGGTGGATTTTGGCCCATTCTTCCGCACACACACACTCCTCACATCCTGTATGGAGACACTAGTCGCCTGCATTGCTCAGGTGGATTTTGGCCCATTCTTCCGCACACACTCCTCACATCCTGTATGGAGACACTAGTCACCTGCATTGCTCAGGTGGATTTTGGTCCATTCTTCCACATACACTCCTCACATCCTGTATGGAGACACTAGTCGCCTGCATTGCTCAGGTGGATTTTGGCCCATTCTTCCGCACACACTCCTCACATCCTGTATGGAGACACTAGTCGCCTGCATTGCTCAGGTGGATTTTGGTCCATTCTTCCACATACACTCCTCACATCCTGTATGGAGACACTAGTCGCCTGCATTGCTCAGGTGGATTTTGGCCCATTCTTCTGCACACACTCCTCACATCCTGTATGGAGACTCTAGTCGTCTGCATTGCTCAGGTGGATTTTGGCCCATTCTTCCGCACACACTCCTCACATCCTGTATGGAGACACTAGTCACCTGCATTGCTCAGGTGGATTTTGGCCCATTCTTCCACACACGCTCCTCACATCCTGTATGGAGACACTAGTCACCTGCATTGCTCAGGTGGATTTTCTCCATTCTTCCGCACACACTCCTCACATCCTGTATGGAGACACTAGTCGCCTGCATTGCTCAGGTGGATTTTGTTCCATTCTTCCACATACACTCCTCACATCCTGTATGGAGACACTAGTCACCTGCATTGCTCAGGTGGATTTTGGGCCATTCTTCCGCACACACACTCCTCACATCCTGTATGGAGACACTAGTCACCTGCATTGCTCAGGTGGATTTTGGGCCATTCTTCCGCACACACTCCTCACATCCTGTATGGAGACACTAGTCACCTGCATTGCTCAGGTGGATTTTGGCCCATTCTTCCGCACACACTCCTCACATCCTGTATGGAGACACTAGTCACCTGCATTGCTCAGGTGGATTTTGGTCCATTCTTCCACACACACTCCTCACATCCTGTATGGAGACACTAGTCACCTGCGTTGCTCAGGTGGATTTTGGCCATTCTTCTGCACACACTCCTCACATCCTGTATGGAGACACTAGTCGCCTGCATTGCTCAGGTGGATTTGGCCCATTCTTCCGCACACACTCCTCACATCCTGTATGGAGACACTAGTCACCTGCATTGCTCAGGTGGATTTCGGTCTATTCTTCCGCACACACTCCTCACATCCTGTATGGAGACACTGGTCGCCTGCATTGCTCAGGTGGATTTTGGCCCATTCTTCCGCACACACTCCTCACATCCTGTATGGAGACACTAGTCGCCTGCATTGCTCAGGTGGATTTTGGCCCATTCTTCCGTACACACTCCTCACATCCTGTATGGAGACACTAGTCACCTGCGTTGCTCAGGTGGATTTGGCCCATTCTTCCACACACACTCCTCACATCCTGTATGGAGACACTAGTCACCTGCATTGCTCAGGTGGATTTTGGCCCATTCTTCCGCACACACTCCTCACATCCTGTATGGAGACACTAGTCCCTGCATTGCTCAGGTGGATTTTAGCCCATTCTTCCACACACACTCCTCACATCCTGTATGGAGACACTAGTCACCTGCATTGCTCAGGTGGATTTTGGTCCATTCTTCCACACACACTCCTCACATCCTGTATGGAGACACTAGTCGACTGCATTGCTCAGGTGGATTTTGGTCCATTCTTCCGCACACACTCCTCACATCCTGTATGGAGACCCTAATCGCCTGCATTGCTCAGGTGGATTTTGTCCCATTCTTCCGCACACACTCCTCACATCCTGTATGGAGACACTAGTCACCTGCATTGCTCAGGTGGATTTTGGTCCATTCTTCCACATACACTCCTCACATCCTGTATGGAGACACTAGTCGCCTGCATTGCTCAGGTGGATTTTGGCCCATTCTTCCGCACACACTCTTCACATCCTGTATGGAGACACTAGTCGCCTGCATTGCTCAGGTGGATTTTGGTCCATTCTTCCACACACACTCCTCACATCCTGTATGGAGACACTAGTCACCTGCATTGCTCAGGTGGATTTTGGCCCATTCTTCCGCACACACTCCTCACATCCTGTATGGAGACACTAGTCGCCTGCATTGCTCAGGTGGATTTTGGTCCATTCTTCCACATACACTCCTCACATCCTGTATGGAGACACTAGTCGCCTGCATTGCTCAGGTGGATTTTGGCCCATTCTTCCGCACACACACACTCCTCACATCCTGTATGGAGACACTAGTCGCCTGCATTGCTCAGGTGGATTTTGGCCCATTCTTCCGCACACACTCCTCACATCCTGTATGGAGACACTAGTCACCTGCATTGCTCAGGTGGATTTTGGTCCATTCTTCCACATACACTCCTCACATCCTGTATGGAGAAACTAGTCGCCTGCATTGCTCAGGTGGATTTTGGCCCATTCTTCCGCACACACTCCTCACATCCTGTATGGAGACACTAGTCGCCTGCATTGCTCAGGTGGATTTTGGTCCATTCTTCCACATACACTCCTCACATCCTGTATGGAGACACTAGTCGCCTGCATTGCTCAGGTGGATTTTGGCCCATTGTTCTGCACACACTCCTCACATCCTGTATGGAGACACTAGTCACCTGCATTGCTCAGGTGGATTTTGTCCATTCTTCCGCACACACACTCCTCACATCCTGTATGGAGACACTAGTCACCTGCATTGCTCAGGTGGATTTTGTCCATTCTTCCGCACACACTCCTCACATCCTGTATGGAGACACTAGTCGCCTGCATTGCTCAGGTGGATTTTGTCCATTCTTCCGCACACACTCCTCACATCCTGTATGGAGACACTAGTCACCTGCATTGCTCAGGTGGATTTTGTCCATTCTTCCGCACACACTCCTTACATCCTGTATGGAGACACTAGTCACCTGCATTGCTCAGGTGGATTTTGGCCCATTCTTCCGCACACACACTCCTCACATCCTGTATGGAGACACTAGTCACCTGCATTGCTCAGGTGGATTTTGGCCCATTCTTCTGCACACACTCCTCACATCCTGTATGGAGACACTAGTCGCCTGCATTGCTCAGGTGGATTTTGGCCCATTCTTCCGCACACACTCCTCACATCCTGTATGGAGACACTAGTCACCTGCATTGCTCAGGTCGACTTTGGCCCATTCCTCCGCACACACTCCTCACATCCTGTATGGAGACACTAGTCGCCTGCATTGCTCAGGTGGATTTTGTTCCATTCTTCCACATACACTCCTCACATCCTGTATGGAGACACTAGTCACCTGCATTGCTCAGGTGGATTTTGGCCCATTCTTCCGCACACACTCCTCACATCCTGTATGGAGACACTAGTCGCCTGCATTGCTCAGGTGGATTTTGGTCCATTCTTCCACACACACTCCTCACATCCTGTATGGAGACACTAGTCACCTGCATTGCTCAGGTGGATTTTGGCCCATTCTTCCGCACACACACACTCCTCACATCCTGTATGGAGACACTAGTCGCCTGCATTGCTCAGGTGGATTTTGGTCCATTCTTCCGCACACACTCCTCACATCCTGTATGGAGACACTAGTCGCCTGCATTGCTCTGGTGGATTTTGGTCTATTCTTCTGCACACACTCCTCACATCCTGTATGGAGACACTAGTCGCCTGCATTGCTCAGGTGGATTTTGGCCCATTCTTCCGCACACACTCCTCACATCCTGTATGGAGACACTAGTCACCTGCATTGCTCAGGTGGATTTTGGTCCATTCTTCCACATACACTCCTCACATCCTGTATGGAGACACTAGTCGCCTGCATTGCTCAGGTGGATTTTGGCCCATTCTTCCGCACACACTCCTCACATCCTGTATGGAGACACTAGTCGCCTGCATTGCTCAGGTGGATTTTGGTCCATTCTTCCACATACACTCCTCACATCCTGTATGGAGACACTAGTCGCCTGCATTGCTCAGGTGGATTTTGGCCCATTCTTCTGCACACACTCCTCACATCCTGTATGGAGACTCTAGTCGTCTGCATTGCTCAGGTGGATTTTGGCCCATTCTTCCGCACACACCCCTCACATCCTGTATGGAGACACTAGTCACCTGCATTGCTCAGGTGGATTTTGGCCCATTCTTCCACACACGCTCCTCACATCCTGTATGGAGACACTAGTCACCTGCATTGCTCAGGTGGATTTTCTCCATTCTTCCGCACACACTCCTCACATCCTGTATGGAGACACTAGTCGCCTGCATAGCTCAGGTGGATTTTGGCCCATTCTTCTGCACACACTCCTCACATCCTGTATGGAGACACTAGTCGCCTGCATTGCTCAGGTGGATTTTGGCCCATTCTTCCGCACACACACTCCTCACATCCTGTATGGAGACACTAGTCGCCTGCATTGCTCAGGTGGATTTTGGCCCATTCTTCCACACACGCTCCTCACATCCTGTATGGAGACACTAGTCACCTGCGTTGCTCAGGTGGATTTTGGCCATTCTTCTGCACACACTCCTCACATCCTGTATGGAGACACTAGTCGCCTGCATTGCTCAGGTGGATTTGGCCCATTCTTCCGCACACACTCCTCACATCCTGTATGGAGACACTAGTCACCTGCATTGCTCAGGTGGATTTCGGTCTATTCTTCCGCACACACTCCTCACATCCTGTATGGAGACACTGGTCGCCTGCATTGCTCAGGTGGCTTTTGGCCCATTCTTCCGCACACACTCCTCACATCCTGTATGGAGACACTAGTCGCCTGCATTGCTCAGGTGGATTTTGGCCCATTCTTCCGTACACACTCCTCACATCCTGTATGGAGACACTAGTCACCTGCATTGCTCTGGTGGATTTTGGTCTATTCTTCTGCACACACTCCTCACATCCTGTATGGAGACACTAGTCGCCTGCATTGCTCAGGTGGATTTTGGCCCATTCTTCCGCACACACTCCTCACATCCTGTATGGAGACACTAGTCACCTGCATTGCTCAGGTGGATTTTGGTCCATTCTTCCACATACACTCCTCACATCCTGTATGGAGACACTAGTCGCCTGCATTGCTCAGGTGGATTTCGGTCTATTCTTCCGCACACACTCCTCACATCCTGTATGGAGACACTGGTCGCCTGCATTGCTCAGGTGGATTTTGGCCCATTCTTCCGCACACACACACTCCTCACATCCTGTATGGAGACACTAGTCGCCTGCATTGCTCAGGTGGATTTTGGTCCATTCTTCCGCACACACTCCTCACATCCTGTATGGAGACACTAGTCGCCTGCATTGCTCTGGTGGATTTTGGTCTATTCTTCTGCACACACTCCTCACATCCTGTATGGAGACACTAGTCGCCTGCATTGCTCAGGTGGATTTTGGCCCATTCTTCCGCACACACTCCTCACATCCTGTATGGAGACACTAGTCACCTGCATTGCTCAGGTGGATTTTGGTCCATTCTTCCACATACACTCCTCACATCCTGTATGGAGACACTAGTCGCCTGCATTGCTCAGGTGGATTTTGGCCCATTCTTCCGCACACACTCCTCACATCCTGTATGGAGACACTAGTCGCCTGCATTGCTCAGGTGGATTTTGGTCCATTCTTCCACATACACTCCTCACATCCTGTATGGAGACACTAGTCACCTGCATTGCTCAGGTGGATTTTGGCCCATTCTTCCACACACGCTCCTCACATCCTGTATGGAGACACTAGTCACCTGCATTGCTCAGGTGGATTTTCTCCATTCTTCCGCACACACTCCTCACATCCTGTATGGAGACACTAGTCGCCTGCATTGCTCAGGTGGATTTTGTTCCATTCTTCCACATACACTCCTCACATCCTGTATGGAGACACTAGTCACCTGCATTGCTCAGGTGGATTTTGGGCCATTCTTCCGCACACACACTCCTCACATCCTGTATGGAGACACTAGTCACCTGCATTGCTCAGGTGGATTTTGGGCCATTCTTCCGCACACACTCCTCACATCCTGTATGGAGACACTAGTCACCTGCATTGCTCAGGTGGATTTTGGCCCATTCTTCCACACACACTCCTCACATCCTGTATGGAGACACTAGTCACCTGCATTGCTCAGGTGGATTTTGGCCCATTCTTCCGCACACACTCCTCACATCCTGTATGGAGACACTAGTCACCTGCATTGCTCAGGTGGATTTTGGCCCATTCTTCCACACACACTCCTCACATCCTGTATGGAGACACTAGTCACCTGCGTTGCTCAGGTGGATTTTGGCCATTCTTCTGCACACACTCCTCACATCCTGTATGGAGACACTAGTCGCCTGCATTGCTCAGGTGGATTTGGCCCATTCTTCCGCACACACTCCTCACATCCTGTATGGAGACACTAGTCACCTGCATTGCTCAGGTGGATTTCGGTCTATTCTTCCGCACACACTCCTCACATCCTGTATGGAGACACTGGTCGCCTGCATTGCTCAGGTGGATTTTGGCCCATTCTTCCGCACACACTCCTCACATCCTGTATGGAGACACTAGTCGCCTGCATTGCTCAGGTGGATTTTGGCCCATTCTTCCGTACACACTCCTCACATCCTGTATGGAGACACTAGTCACCTGCGTTGCTCAGGTGGATTTGGCCCATTCTTCCGCACACACTCCTCACATCCTGTATGGAGACACTAGTCACCTGCATTGCTCAGGTTGATTTTGGCCCATTCTTCCGCACACACTCCTCACATCCTGTATGGAGACACTAGTCACCTGCATTGCTCAGGTGGATTTCGGCCCATTCTTCTGCACACACTCCTCACATCCTGTATGGAGACACTAGTCGCCTGCATTGCTCAGGTGGATTTTGGCCCATTCTTCCGCACACACTCCTCACATCCTGTATGGAGACACTAGTCACCTGCATTGCTCAGGTCGACTTTGGCCCATTCCTCCGCACACACTCCTCACATCCTGTATGGAGACACTAGTCGCCTGCATTGCTCAGGTGGATTTTGTTCCATTCTTCCACATACACTCCTCACATCCTGTATGGAGACCCTAATCGCCTGCATTGCTCAGGTGGATTTTGTCCCATTCTTCCGCACACACTCCTCACATCCTGTATGGAGACACTAGTCACCTGCATTGCTCAGGTGGATTTTGGTCCATTCTTCCACATACACTCCTCACATCCTGTATGGAGACACTAGTCGCCTGCATTGCTCAGGTGGATTTTGGCCCATTCTTCCGCACACACTCTTCACATCCTGTATGGAGACACTAGTCACCTGCATTGCTCAGGTGGATTTTGGTCCATTCTTCCACATACACTCCTCACATCCTGTATGGAGACACTAGTCGCCTGCATTGCTCAGGTGGATTTTGTTCCATTCTTCCACATACACTCCTCACATCCTGTATGGAGACACTAGTCACCTGCATTGCTCAGGTGGATTTTGGTCCATTCTTCCACATACACTCCTCACATCCTGTATGGAGACACTAGTCACCTGCATTGCTCAGGTGGATTTTGGCCCATTCTTCCGCACACACTCCTCACATCCTGTATGGAGACACTAGTCGCCTGCATTGCTCAGGTGGATTTTGGTCCATTCTTCCACACACACTCCTCACATCCTGTATGGAGACACTAGTCACCTGCATTGCTCAGGTGGATTTTGGCTCATTCTTCCGCACACACTCCTCACATCCTGTATGGAGACACTAGTCGCCTGCATTGCTCAGGTGGATTTTGGTCCATTCTTCCACATACACTCCTCACATCCTGTATGGAGACACTAGTCGCCTGCATTGCTCAGGTGGATTTTGGCCCATTCTTCCGCACACACACACTCCTCACATCCTGTATGGAGACACTAGTCGCCTGCATTGCTCAGGTGGATTTTGGCCCATTCTTCCGCACACACTCCTCACATCCTGTATGGAGACACTAGTCACCTGCATTGCTCAGGTGGATTTTGGTCCATTCTTCCACATACACTCCTCACATCCTGTATGGAGACACTAGTCGCCTGCATTGCTCAGGTGGATTTTGGCCCATTCTTCCGCACACACTCCTCACATCCTGTATGGAGACACTAGTCGCCTGCATTGCTCAGGTGGATTTTGGTCCATTCTTCCACATACACTCCTCACATCCTGTATGGAGACACTAGTCGCCTGCATTGCTCAGGTGGATTTTGGCCCATTGTTCTGCACACACTCCTCACATCCTGTATGGAGACACTAGTCACCTGCATTGCTCAGGTGGATTTTGTCCATTCTTCCGCACACACACTCCTCACATCCTGTATGGAGACACTAGTCACCTGCATTGCTCAGGTGGATTTTGTCCATTCTTCCGCACACACTCCTCACATCCTGTATGGAGACACTAGTCGCCTGCATTGCTCAGGTGGATTTTGTCCATTCTTCCGCACACACTCCTCACATCCTGTATGGAGACACTAGTCACCTGCATTGCTCAGGTGGATTTTGTCCATTCTTCCGCACACACTCCTTACATCCTGTATGGAGACACTAGTCACCTGCATTGCTCAGGTGGATTTTGGCCCATTCTTCCGCACACACACTCCTCACATCCTGTATGGAGACACTAGTCACCTGCATTGCTCAGGTGGATTTCGGCCCATTCTTCTGCACACACTCCTCACATCCTGTATGGAGACACTAGTCGCCTGCATTGCTCAGGTGGATTTTGGCCCATTCTTCCGCACACACTCCTCACATCCTGTATGGAGACACTAGTCACCTGCATTGCTCAGGTCGACTTTGGCCCATTCCTCCGCACACACTCCTCACATCCTGTATGGAGACACTAGTCGCCTGCATTGCTCAGGTGGATTTTGTTCCATTCTTCCACATACACTCCTCACATCCTGTATGGAGACACTAGTCACCTGCATTGCTCAGGTGGATTTTGGCCCATTCTTCCGCACACACTCCTCACATCCTGTATGGAGACACTAGTCGCCTGCATTGCTCAGGTGGATTTTGGTCCATTCTTCCACACACACTCCTCACATCCTGTATGGAGACACTAGTCACCTGCATTGCTCAGGTGGATTTTGGCCCATTCTTCCGCACACACTCCTCACATCCTGTATGGAGACACTAGTCGCCTGCATTGCTCAGGTGGATTTTGGTCCATTCTTCCACATACACTCCTCACATCCTGTATGGAGACACTAGTCGCCTGCATTGCTCAGGTGGATTTTGGCCCATTCTTCCGCACACACACACTCCTCACATCCTGTATGGAGACACTAGTCGCCTGCATTGCTCAGGTGGATTTTGGCCCATTCTTCCGCACACACTCCTCACATCCTGTATGGAGACACTAGTCGCCTGCATTGCTCTGGTGGATTTTGGTCTATTCTTCTGCACACACTCCTCACATCCTGTATGGAGACACTAGTCGCCTGCATTGCTCAGGTGGATTTTGGCCCATTCTTCCGCACACACTCCTCACATCCTGTATGGAGACACTAGTCACCTGCATTGCTCAGGTGGATTTTGGTCCATTCTTCCACATACACTCCTCACATCCTGTATGGAGACACTAGTCGCCTGCATTGCTCAGGTGGATTTTGGCCCATTCTTCCGCACACACTCCTCACATCCTGTATGGAGACACTAGTCGCCTGCATTGCTCAGGTGGATTTTGGTCCATTCTTCCACATACACTCCTCACATCCTGTATGGAGACACTAGTCGCCTGCATTGCTCAGGTGGATTTTGGCCCATTCTTCTGCACACACTCCTCACATCCTGTATGGAGACTCTAGTCGTCTGCATTGCTCAGGTGGATTTTGGCCCATTCTTCCGCACACACTCCTCACATCCTGTATGGAGACACTAGTCACCTGCATTGCTCAGGTGGATTTTGGCCCATTCTTCCACACACGCTCCTCACATCCTGTATGGAGACACTAGTCACCTGCATTGCTCAGGTGGATTTTCTCCATTCTTCCGCACACACTCCTCACATCCTGTATGGAGACACTAGTCGCCTGCATAGCTCAGGTGGATTTTGGCCCATTCTTCTGCACACACTCCTCACATCCTGTATGGAGACACTAGTCGCCTGCATTGCTCAGGTGGATTTTGGCCCATTCTTCCGCACACACACTCCTCACATCCTGTATGGAGACACTAGTCGCCTGCATTGCTCAGGTGGATTTTGTTCCATTCTTCCACATACACTCCTCACATCCTGTATGGAGACACTAGTCACCTGCATTGCTCAGGTGGATTTTGGCCCATTCTTCCGCACACACTCCTCACATCCTGTATGGAGACACTAGTCACCTGCATTGCTCAGGTGGATTTTGGCCCATTCTTCCACACACACTCCTCACATCCTGTATGGAGACACTAGTCACCTGCGTTGCTCAGGTGGATTTTGGCCATTCTTCTGCACACACTCCTCACATCCTGTATGGAGACACTAGTCGCCTGCATTGCTCAGGTGGATTTGGCCCATTCTTCCGCACACACACACTCCTCACATCCTGTATGGAGACACTGGTCGCCTGCATTGCTCAGGTGGATTTTGGCCCATTCCTCCGCACACACTCCTCACATCCTGTATGGAGACACTAGTCGCCTGCATTGCTCAGGTGGATTTTGGCCCATTCTTCCGTACACACTCCTCACATCCTGTATGGAGACACTAGTCACCTGCGTTGCTCAGGTGGATTTGGCCCATTCTTCCACACACACTCCTCACATCCTGTATGGAGACACTAGTCACCTGCATTGCTCAGGTGGATTTTGGCCCATTCTTCCGCACACACTCCTCACATCCTGTATGGAGACACTAGTCACCTGCATTGCTCAGGTGGATTTTGGCCCATTCTTCCGCACACACTCCTCACATCCTGTATGGAGACACTAGTCCCTGCATTGCTCAGGTGGATTTTAGCCCATTCTTCCACACACACTCCTCACATCCTGTATGGAGACACTAGTCACCTGCATTGCTCAGGTGGATTTTGGCCCATTCTTCCGCACACACTCCTCACATCCTGTATGGAGACACTAGTCGCCTGCATTGCTCAGGTGGATTTTGGTCCATTCTTCCACACACACTCCTCACATCCTGTATGGAGACACTAGTCGCCTGCATTGCTCAGGTGGATTTTGGCCCATTCTTCCGCACACACTCCTCACATCCTGTATGGAGACACTAGTCGCCTGCATTGCTCAGGTGGATTTTGGCCCATTCTTCCACACACATTCCTCACATCCTGTATGGAGACACTAGTCGCCTGCATTGCTCAGGTGGATTTTGTTCCATTCTTCCGCACACACTCCTCACATCCTGTATGGAGACACTAGTCGCCTGCATTGCTCAGGTGGATTTTGGTCCATTCTTCCGCACACACTCCTCACATCCTGTATGGAGACACTAGTCACCTGCATTGCTCAGGTGGATTTTGGCCCATTCTTCCACATACACTCCTCACATCCTGTATGGAGACACTAGTCCCTGCATTGCTCAGGTGGATTTTGGTCCATTCATCCGCACACACTCCTCACATCCTGTATGGAGACACTAGTCCCTGCATTGCTCAGGTGGATTTTGGCCCATTCTTCCACACACACTACTCACATCCTGTATGGAGACACTAGTCCCCTGCATTGCTCAGGTGGATTTTGGTCCATTCTTCCGCACACACTCCTCACATCCTGTATGGAGACACTAGTCACCTGCATTGCTCAGGTGGATTTTGGCCCATTCTTCCGCACACACTCCTCACATCCTGTATGGAGACACTAGTCGCCTGCATTGCTCAGGTGGATTTTGGCCCATTCTTCCGCACACACTCCTCACATCCTGTATGGAGACACTAGTCGCCTGCATTGCTCAGGTGGATTTTGGCCCATTCTTCCGCACACACTCCTCACATCCTGTATGGAGACACTAGTCACCTGCATTGCTCAGGTGGATTTTGGCCCATTCTTCCGCACACACTCCTCACATCCTGTATGGAGACACTAGTCACCTGCATTGCTCAGGTGGATTTTGGCCCATTCTTCCGCACACACTCCTCACATCCTGTATGGAGACACTAGTCCCTGCATTGCTCAGGTGGATTTTAGCCCATTCTTCCACACACACTCCTCACATCCTGTATGGAGACACTAGTCACCTGCATTGCTCAGGTGGATTTTGGCCCATTCTTCCACATACACTCCTCACATCCTGTATGGAGACACTAGTCCCTGCATTGCTCAGGTGGATTTTGGTCCATTCATCCGCACACACTCCTCACATCCTGTATGGAGACACTAGTCCCTGCATTGCTCAGGTGGATTTTGGCTCATTCTTCCACACACACTCCTCACATCCTGTATGGAGACACTAGTCGCCTGCATTGCTCAGGTGGATTTTGGCCCATTCTTCCGCACACACTCCTCACATCCTGTATGGAGACACTAGTCGCCTGCATTGCTCAGGTGGATTTTGGCCCATTCTTCCACACACATTCCTCACATCCTGTATGGAGACACTAGTCGCCTGCATTGCTCAGGTGGATTTTGTTCCATTCTTCCGCACACACTCCTCACATCCTGTATGGAGACACTAGTCGCCTGCATTGCTCAGGTGGATTTTGGTCCATTCTTCCGCACACACTCCTCACATCCTGTATGGAGACACTAGTCACCTGCATTGCTCAGGTGGATTTTGGCCCATTCTTCCACATACACTCCTCACATCCTGTATGGAGACACTAGTCCCTGCATTGCTCAGGTGGATTTTGGTCCATTCATCCGCACACACTCCTCACATCCTGTATGGAGACACTAGTCCCTGCATTGCTCAGGTGGATTTTGGCCCATTCTTCCACACACACTCCTCACATCCTGTATGGAGACACTAGTCCCCTGCATTGCTCAGGTGGATTTTGGTCCATTCTTCCGCACACACTCCTCACATCCTGTATGGAGACACTAGTCACCTGCATTGCTCAGGTGGATTTTGGCCCATTCTTCCGCACACACTCCTCACATCCTGTATGGAGACACTAGTCGCCTGCATTGCTCAGGTGGATTTTGGCCCATTCTTCCGCACACACTCCTCACATCCTGTATGGAGACACTAGTCGCCTGCATTGCTCAGGTGGATTTTGGCCCATTCTTCCGCACACACTCCTCACATCCTGTATGGAGACACTAGTCACCTGCATTGCTCAGGTGGATTTTGGCCCATTCTTCCGCACACACTCCTCACATCCTGTATGGAGACACTAGTCGCCTGCATTGCTCAGGTGGATTTTGGTACATTCTTCTGCACACACTCCTCACATCCTGTATGGAGACACTAGTCACCTGCATTGCTCAGGTGGATTTTGGTCCATTCTTCCACATACACTCCTCACATCCTGTATGGAGACACTAGTCGCCTGCATTGCTCAGGTGGATTTTGGCCCATTCTTCCGCACACACTCCTCACATCCTGTATGGAGACACTAGTCGCCTGCATTGCTCAGGTGGATTTTAGCCCATTCTTCCGCACACACTCCTCACATCCTGTATGGAGACACTAGTCGCCTGCATTGCTCAGGTGGATTTTGGTCCATTCTTCTGCACACACTCCTCACATCCTGTATGGAGACTCTAGTCGTCTGCATTGCTCAGGTGGATTTTGGCCCATTCTCCCGCACACACTCCTCACATCCTGTATGGAGACACTAGTCCCTGCATTACTCAGGTGGATTTTGGTCCATTCTTCCACATACACTCCTCACATCCTGTATGGAGACACTAGTCACCTGCATTGCTCAGGTGGATTTTGGCCCATTCTTCCGCACACACTCCTCACATCCTGTATGGAGACACTAGTCACCTGCATTGCTCAGGTGGATTTTGTCCATTCTTCCGCACACACACTCCTCACATCCTGTATGGAGACACTAGTCGCCTGCATTGCTCAGGTGGATTTTGGCCCATTCTTCCGCACACACTCCTCACATCCTGTATGGAGACACTAGTCACCTGCATTGCTCAGGTGGATTTTGGCCCATTCTTCCACACACACTCCTCACATCCTGTATGGAGACACTAGTCACCTGCATTGCTCAGGTGGATTTTGGCCCATTCTTCTGCACACACTCCTCACATCCTGTATGGAGACACTAGTCACCTGCATTGCTCAGGTGGATTTTGGCCCATTCTTCCGCACACACTCCTCACATCCTGTATGGAGACACTAATCGCCTGCATTGCTCAGGTGGATTTTGGCCCATTCTTCCGCACACACTCCTCACATCCTGTATGGAGACACTAATCGCCTGCATTGCTCAGGTGGATTTTGGCCCATTCTTCCACACACACTGCTCACATCCTGTATGGAGACACTAGTCACCTGCATTGCTCAGGTGGATTTTGGCCCATTCTTCCGCACACACACTCCTCACATCCTGTATGGAGACACTAGTCCCCTGCATTGCTCAGGTGGATTTTGGCCCTTTCTTCTGCACACACTCCTCACATCCTGTATGGAGACACTAGTCACCTGCGTTGCTCAGGTGGATTTTGGCCATTCTTCTGCACACACTCCTCACATCCTGTATGGAGACACTAGTCACCTGCATTGCTCAGGTGGATTTTGGCCCATTCTTCCGCACACACTCCTCACATCCTGTATGGAGACACTAGTCACCTGCATTACTCAGGTGGATTTTGGCCATTCTTCTGCACACACTCCTCACATCCTGTATGGAGACACTAGTCGCCTGCATTGCTCAGGTGGATTTTGGCCCATTCTTCCGCACACACTCCTCACATCCTGTATGGAGACACTAGTCGCCTGCATTGCTCAGGTGAATTTTGGTCCATTCTTCCACACACACTCCTCACATCCTGTATGGAGACACTAGTCGCCTGCATTGCTCAGGTGGATTTTGGCCCATTCTTCCGCACACACTCCTCACATCCTGTATGGAGACACTAGTCACCTGCATTGCTCAGGTGGATTTTGTCCCATTCTTCCGCACACACTCCTCACATCCTGTATGGAGACACTAGTCGCCTGCATTGCTCAGGTGGATTTTGGTCCATTCTTCCGCACACACTCCTCACATCCTGTATGGAGACACTAGTCACCTGCGTTGCTCAGGTGGATTTTGGCCCATTCTTCCGCACACACTCCTCACATCCTGTATGGAGACACTAGTCGCCTGCATTGCTCAGGTGGGATTTTGGCCCATTCTTCCACACACATTCCTCACATCCTGTATGGAGACACTAGTCCCTGCATTGCTCAGGTGGATTTTGGTCCATTCTTCCACATACACTTCTCACATCCTGTATGGAGACACTAGTCACCTGCATTGCTCAGGTGGATTTGGCCCATTCTTCTGCACACACTCCTCACATCCTGTATGGAGACACTAGTCCCCTGCATTGCTCAGGTGGATTTTGGCCCATTCTTCCGCACACACTCCTCACATCCTGTATGGAGACACTAGTCACCTGCATTGCTCAGGTGGATTTTGGCCCATTCTTCTGCACACACTCCTCACATCCTGTATGGAGACACTAGTCACCTGCATTGCTCAGGTGGATTTTGGCCCATTCTTCCGCACACACTCCTCACATCCTGTATGGAGACACTAGTCACCTGCATTGCTCAGGTGGATTTTGGCCCATTCTTCCGCACACACTCCTCACATCCTGTATGGAGACACTAGTTGTCTGCATTGCTCAGGTGGATTTTAGTCCATTCTTCTGCACACACTCCTCACATCCTGTATGGAGACACTAGTCACCTGCATTGCTCAGGTGGATTTTGGCCCATTCTTCCGCACACACTCCTCACATCCTGTATGGAGACACTGGTCGCCTGCATTGCTCAGGTGGATTTTGGTCCATTCTTCCGCATACACTCCTCACATCCTGTATGGAGACACTAGTCGCCTGCATTGCTCAGGTGGATTTGGCCCATTCTTCCGCACACACTCCTCACATCCTGTATGGAGACACTAGTCGCCTGCATTGCTCAGGTGGATTTTGGCCCATTCTTCTGCACACACTCCTCACATCCTGTATGGAGACACTAGTCGCCTGCGTTGCTCAGGTGGATTTTGGCCCATTCTTCCGCACACACTCCTCACATCCTGTATGGAGACACTAGTCACCTGCGTTGCTCAGGTGGATTTTGGCCCATTCTTCCGCACACACTCCTCACATCCTGTATGGAGACACTAGTCGTCTGCATTGCTCAGGTGGATTTTGGCCCATTCTTCCGCACACACCCCTCACATCCTGTATGGAGACACTAGTCACCTGCATTGCTCAGGTGGATTTTGGCCCATTCTTCTGCACACACTCCTCACATCCTGTATGGAGACACTAGTCACCTGCGTTGCTCAGGTGGATTTTGGCCATTCTTCTGCACACACTCCTCACATCCTGTATGGAGACACTAGTCGCCTGCATTGCTCAGGTGGATTTTGGCCCATTCTTCCGCACACACTCCTCACATCCTGTATGGAGACACTAGTCACCTGCATTACTCAGGTGGATTTTGGCCATTCTTCTGCACACACTCCTCACATCCTGTATGGAGACACTAGTCGCCTGCATTGCTCAGGTGGATTTTGTTCCATTCTTCCACACACACTCCTCACATCCTGTATGGAGACACTAGTCACCTGCATTGCTCAGGTGGATTTTGTTCCATTCTTCCACACACACTCCTCACATCCTGTATGGAGACACTAGTCACCTGCATTGCTCAGGTGGATTTTGGCCCATTCTTCCGCACACACTCCTCACATCCTGTATGGAGACACTAGTCACCTGCATTACTCAGGTGGATTTTGGCCATTCTTCTGCACACACTCCTCACATCCTGTATGGAGACACTAGTCGCCTGCATTGCTCAGGTGGATTTTGGCCCATTCTTCCGCACACACTCCTCACATCCTGTATGGAGACACTAGTCGCCTGCATTGCTCAGGTGAATTTTGGTCCATTCTTCCACACACACTCCTCACATCCTGTATGGAGACACTAGTCGCCTGCATTGCTCAGGTGGATTTTGGCCCATTCTTCTGCACACAATCCTCACATCCTGTATGGAGACACTAGTCGCCTGCATTGCTCAGGTGTGATGTTGGCCCATTCTTCTGCACACACTCCTCACATCCTGTATGGAGACACTAGTCGCCTGCATTGCTCAGGTGGATTTTGGCCCATTCTTCCGCACACACTCCTCACATCCTGTATGGAGACACTAGTCCCTGCATTGCTCAGGTGGATTTTGGCCCATTCTTCCGCACACACACTCCTCACATCCTGTATGGAGACACTAGTCCCTGCATTACTCAGGTGGATTTTGGTCCATTCTTCCACATACACTCCTCACATCCTGTATGGAGACACTAGTCCCTGCATTACTCAGGTGGATTTTGGTCCATTCTTCCACACACACTCCTCACATCCTGTATGGAGACACTAGTCGCCTGCGTTGCTCAGGTGGATTTTGGTCCATTCTTCTGCACACACTCCTCACATCCTGTATGGAGACACTAGTCACCTGCATTGCTCAGGTGGATTTTGGCCCATTCTTCCGCACACACTCCTCACATCCTGTATGGAGACACTAGTCACCTGCATTGCTCAGGTGGATTTTGGCCCATTCTTCTGCACACACTCCTCACATCCTGTATGGAGACACTAGTCACCTGCATTGCTCAGGTGGATTTTGGCCCATTCTTCTGCACACACTTCTCACATCCTGTATGGAGACACTAGTCGCCTGCATTGCTCAGGTGTGATGTTGGCCCATTCTTCTGCACACACTCCTCACATCCTGTATGGAGACACTAGTCGCCTGCATTGCTCAGGTGGATTTTGGCCCATTCTTCCGCACACACACTCCTCACATCCTGTATGGAGACACTAGTCACCTGCATTGCTCAGGTGGATTTTGGCCCATTCTTCCGCACACACACTCCTCACATCCTGTATGGAGACACTAGTCCCTGCATTACTCAGGTGGATTTTGGCCCATTCTTCCGCACACACTCCTCACATCCTGTATGGAGACACTAGTCGCCTGCATTGCTCAGGTGATTTCGGCTCATTCTTCCGCACACACTCCTCACATCCTGTATGGAGACACTAGTCACCTGCATTGCTCAGGTGGATTTTGGCCCACTCTTCCACACACACTCCTCACATCCTGTATGGAGACACTGGTCACCTGCATTGCTCAGGTGGATTTTGGTCCATTCTTCCGCACACACTCCTCACATCCTGTATGGAGACACTAGTCACCTGCATTGCTCAGGTGGATTTTGGCCCATTCTTCCGCACACACTCCTCACATCCTGTATGGAGACACTAGTCCCTGCATTGCTCAGGTGGATTTTGGCCCATTCTTCCGCATACACTCCTCACATCCTGTATGGAGACACTAGTCGCCTGCATTGCTCAGGTGGATTTTGGTCCATTCCTCCGCAAACACTCCTCACATCCTGTATGGAGACACTAGTCCCTGCATTACTCAGGTGGATTTTGGCCATTCTTCCGCACACACTCCTCACATCCTGTATGGAGACACTAGTCGCCAGCATTGCTCAGGTGTGATCTTTGGCCCATTCTTCCGCACACACTCCTCACATCCTGTATGGAGACACTAGTCACCTGCATTGCTCAGGAGGATTTTGGTCCATTCTTCCGCACACACTCCTCACATCCTGTATGGAGACACTAGTCACCTGCATTGCTCAGGTGGATTTTGGTCCATTCTTCCGCACACACTCCTCACATCCTGTATGGAGACACTAGTCACCTGCATTGCTCAGGTGGATTTTGGCCCATTCTTCCACACACACTCCTCACATCCTGTATGGAGACACTAGTCGCCTGCATTGCTCAGGTGGATTTTGGCCCATTCTTCCGCACACACACTCCTCACATCCTGTATGGAGACACTGGTCACCTGCATTGCTCAGGTGGATTTTGGCCCATTCTTCCGCACACACTCCTCACATCCTGTATGGAGACACTAGTCGCCTGCATTGCTCAGGTGGATTTTGGTCCATTCTTCCACACACACTCCTCACATCCTGTATGGAGACACTAGTCACCTGCATTGCTCAGGTGGATTTTGGCCCATTCTTCCGCACACACACTCCTCACATCCTGTATGGAGACACTAGTCGCCTGCATTGCTCAGGTGGATTTTGGCCAATTCTTCCGCACACACTCCTCACATCCTGTATGGAGACACTAGTCACCTGCATTGCTCAGGTGGATTTTGGCCCATTCTTCCGCACACACTCCTCACATCCTGTATGGAGACACTGGTCGCCTGCATTGCTCAGGTGGATTTTGGCCCATTCTTCCACACACACTCCTCACATCCTGTATGGAGACACTAGTCGCCTGCATTGCTCAGGTGGATTTTGGCCCATTCTTCCGCACACACTCCTCACATCCTGTATGGAGACACTAGTCGCCTGCATTGCTCAGGTGGATTTTGGCCCATTCTTCTGCACACACTCCTTACATCCTGTATGGAGACACTAGTCGCCTGCATTGCTCAGGTGGATTTTGGCCCATTCTTCCGCACACACTCCTCACATCCTGTATGGAGACACTAGTCGCCTGCATTGCTCAGGTGGATTTTGGCCCATTCTTCCGCACACACTCCTCACATCCTGTATGGAGACACTAGTCGCCTGCATTGCTCAGGGGGATTTTGGCCCATTCTTCCGCGCACACTCCTCACATCCTGTATGGAGACACTGGTCGCCTGCATTGCTCAGGTGGATTTTGGCCCATTCTTCCGCACACACTCCTCACATCCTGTATGGAGACACTGGTCGCCTGCATTGCTCAGGTGGATTTTGGCCCATTCTTCCGCACACACTCCTCACATCCTGCAGGTCCCGGCTCCTTCTATGAACTCTGAGCTTTATATTCTATTGGATTCGGCTCCGGTGATCGGCTCGGCCATTCTAGCAGCTTTTCTCTGAAACCAATGGAGAGTTTCCTTGGCCGTGTGTTTGGGGTCCTTGTCTTGTGAAATGTCCTCCCTCGTTTCATCTTCATCATCCTGGTAGATGGCAGCAGATTTTTTTCAGGAATGTCTTGGTACATTTGTCCACTTGTAGGGTGGTGCAAGGGATTGACTCCGGATGCCCTGGCATGTTACAAGATAATTGTGGTCCTGGCCGGCACCTGGGGCATAGGGGAAAATTACATGGGCACTCAGGGCAGAGGATAATAACGCCAACACCCGGGGTGCGGGAGGACGGCGCCGACACCCGGGGTATGGGACAATAACGCCGATACCCGGGGTACGGGAGGACGATGCCGACACCTGGGGTATGGGACAATAATTCTGACACCTGGGGTATGGGACAATAACACCAACACCCGGGGTACGGGAGGAAGATGCCGACAACTGGGGTATGGGACAATAATGCCGACACCCGGGGAAAGGGAGGACGCCGCCGACACCCAGGGCACGGGAAGACGCCGCCGACACCCGGGGCACGGGAAGACGCCGCCGACACCCGGGGCACGGGAAGACGCCGCCGACACCCGGGGCATGGGAGGACGCCGCCGACACCCGGGGAACGGGAGGACGCCGCCGACACCAGGGTGGCGTATGAGAGAAGAACGCCGACACCCGGGGTATGGGAGGATGACGCTGACACCTGGGGTATGGGACAATAACACCAACACCCAGGGTACGGGAGGAAGATGCCAACAACTGGGGTATGGGACAATAATGCCGACACCCGGGGAAAGGGAGGACGCCGCCGACACCCGGGGCACGGGAAGATGCTGCCGACACCCGGGGCATGGGAGGACGCCGCCGACACCCAGGGCACGGGAGGACGCCGCCGACACCAGGGTGGCATATGAGAGAAGAACGCCGACACCCGGGGTATGGGAGGATGACGCTGACACCTGGGGTATGGGACAATAACACCAACACCCAGGGTACGGGAGGAAGATGCCAACAACTGGGGTATGGGACAATAATGCCGACACCCGGGGAAAGGGAGGACGCCGCCGACACCCGGGGCACGGGAAGATGCTGCCGACACCCGGGGCATGGGAGGACGCCGCCGACACCCAGGGCACGGGAGGACGCCGCCGACACCAGGGTGGCATATGAGAGAAGAACGCCGACACCCGGGGTATGGGAGGATGACGCTGACACCTGGGGTATGGGACAATAACACCAACACCCAGGGTACGGGAGGAAGATGCCAACAACTGGGGTATGGGACAATAATGCCGACACCCGGGGAAAAGGAGGACGCCGCCGACACCCGGGGCACGGGAAGATGCCGCCGACACCCGGGGCATGGGAGGACGCCGCCGACACCCGGGGCACGGGAGGACGCCGCCAACACCAGGGTGGCGTATGAGAGAAGAACGCCGACACCTGGGGTATGGGAGGATGACGCTGACACCTGGGGTATGGGACAATAATGCTGACACCTGGGGAAAGGGAGGATGATGCTGACACCTGGGGTATGGGACAAGAACACCGACAGCCGGGGAAAAGGAGGACGCCGCCGACACCTGAGGCACGTGAGGACGCCGCCGACACCAAGGTGAGGTATGGGAGAAGAACGCAGACACCAGAGGTATGGGAGGATGATGCTGACACCTGGGGCATGGGACAATAATGCTGACACCCGGGCAACGGGAGGACAGCACCGACACCCGAGCAACGGGACGACGACGACGACACTCGGGGAATGGGAGGACGATGCCGACCCCAGGGTGGGGTATGGGAGAAGACTGCCGACACCCAGGTAACTGGAGGATGACGCCGACACCCGGGTAACGGGAGGATGACGCCGACACCCGGATAACGGGAGGACGCCGATGACACCCGGGCTACGGAAGGATGCCGCCAACACCCAGGTAACAGGAGGATGACGCCGACACCCGGGTAACGGGAGGACGCCGCCGACATTTGGGGTATGGGAAAATGCCGCCGACACCCGAGGAAAACATACTCAGCACATTTGCTGATGGTGAGTGCTACTTTAAGCTGCGGATTACGGTTTTGGGGTATCTCGCAGACGTGTGCCGTCCGGTGAATGGCGTCCAGTAATTTATGAATGTGATTAGTGAGATGCGGAGCGCGGTCTGTAAATCATCTCAATTATATGGAATATTAATCCCATTCAGAGGGAAGGAATCAATAATGGAGTCTCCGGGGAGCGGTTTAGTAATTAATGTTCCTCTCGATGATGAAATATTATGGGGGGGGGGCACGTCCTCAGCTCAGATTAACCTTTACATTACCCCGTTACTGTGATACTTGGAGATTTTAATTAGAGGCGACTTTTATACAGTTTTGATGCATGAACTTGTCTTGGTTTAATGATGTGTTAGAAGCGTAAACTGCTAATAAATGTGGAGATTTTACAGCGTGGCCTCGTTAGGAGAAGCCGCGCCAGGAAAGCCATAACTGGGGCCGTCAGCACAACCGGCCTCCACGAATGCTGCGCTCAGCACCCGCCGCGCCAAAGTGATGCAACATTCAGACCCCGGAGCAACAACCACAGGCATGGAGGGCAAGGGAGGCGACAGCGAGGAAATACACCCCAAAATGTCAGCCGAGTGCAGGGGGCACGGTATAGAACGGGCAAGTGAGGATGGTGCCCCCTAAAATGACAGACCCCAATGTTACTGCTAATAATAAAGAAAGTAGAGACCACTATCAGATGACAGCTGCTCCTCTCCACTACAGGTGATGAGACCACTATCAGATGACAGCTGCTCTTCTCCACTACAGGCGATGAGACCACTATCAGATGACAGCTGCTCTTCTCCACTACAGGTGATGAGACCACTATTGGATGACAGCTGCTCCTCTCCACTACAGGTGATGAGACCACTATCGGATGACAGCTGCTCCTCTCCACTACAGGAGATGAGACCACTATCGGATGACAGCTGCTCCTCTCCACTACAGGTGATGAGACCACTATCAGATGACAGCTGCTCCTCTCCACTACAGATGATGAGACCACTATCAGATGACAGCTGCTCCTCTCCACTACAGGAGATGAGACCACTATCGGATGACAGCTGCTCCTCTCCACTACAGATGATGAGACCACTATCAGATGACAGCTGCTCCTCTCCACTACAGGGGATGAGACCACTATCAGATGACAGCTGCTCCTCTCCACTACAGGCGATGAGACCATTATCGGATGACAGCTGCTCCTCTCCACTACAGGTGATGAGACCACTATTAGATGACAGCTGCTCCTCTCCACTACAGGTGATGAGACCACTATCGGATGACAGCTGCTCCTCTCCACTACAGGTGATGAGACCACTATCAGATGACAGCTGCTCCTCTCCACTACAGGTGATGAGACCACTATCGGATGACAGCTGCTCCTCTCCACTACAGGTGATGAGACCACTATTAGATGACAGCTGCTCCTCTCCACTACAGGTGATGAGACCACTATTAGATGACAGCTGCTCCTCTCCACTACAGGTGATGAGACCACTATTAGATAACAGCTGCTCCTCTCCACTACAGGTGATGAGACCACTATCGGATGACAGCTGCTCCTCTCCACTACAGGTGATGAGACCACTATTAGATGACAGCTGCTCCTCTCCACTACAGGTGATGAGACCACTATTAGATGACAGCTGCTCCTCTCCACTACAGGTGATGAGACCACTATCGGATGACAGCTGCTCCTCTCTACTACAGATGATGAGACCACTATTAGATGACAGCTGCTCCTCTCCACTACAGGTGATGAGACCACTATCGGATGACAGCTGCTCCTCTCCACTACAGGTGATAAGACCACTATTAGATGACAGCTGCTCCTCTCCACTACAGGTGATGAGACCACTATCAGATGACAGCTGCTCCTCTCCACTACAGGTGATGAGACCACTATTAGATGACAGCTGCTCCTCTCCACTACAGGTGATGAGACCACTATGAGATGACAGCTGCTCCTCTCCACTACAGGCGCTGAGACCACTATTAGATGACAGCTGCTCCTCTCCACTACAGGCGCTGAGACCACTATGAGATGACAGCTGCTCCTCTCCATCTTATCTCAGTGGTTAATATACAGCAGAATATATGGGCAGTGCAGAATATGATTATTTACCACTTTAAGAATCCGTTAATAAAAGCAGATACTTATTAGTTGCCGGCCGCCATTATTAGCGGCCACCTTGGAGCCCATTGTGGGATCGGACACGTTTTGGCCTGCCCGCGGGTGATGAGACGCTGCAGATTCATGCGCTGTCACACGAATTCGCTGGCTCAGCCGAAGTTCCTAAGTTTGGGAAACGCGGCCGTCAGCCTTTAATTAGCGGTTGGCGTCTGGGTTTATTGATCCCGGAGACCATTTCAGGTGCTGGATGTGACTTCCCAGCACTCGGCCTCGTTGCCGGCCGCATTTCATTTGAGGCTTCTTGCTGAGACCTCACCAGACTGCATGAAAGCCGCGATATCTCACACGTCCTTGAAATAGATCTCAAAGCAATTTACTGAGCCAAAATTGATTTCACAAATTCTGCTTTAAATGCAATCCACATCTCCGAGCCACAACCCGGCGGACGCGGGCAAAGCAACGACCGGCCCTCCCCGCACCTACAATATCTGATGAAGGCTTGGAAAGTATTTATAGCATTAACATAGGAAAAGGCAGAGGATAGGACACGACCAAAGCGAAGAAAGGTCACCGACACGACCAAAGGAAGGTCACCGACACGACCAAAGCAATAGGACACGACCAAAGCGAAGGAAGGTGACCGACATGACCAAAGCGAAGGAAGGTTACCGACATGACCAAAGGAAGGTCACCCACACGACCAAAGCGAAGGAAGGTAACCGACAAGACCAAAGCAAAGGAAGGTTACCGACAAGACCAAAGCAAAGGAAGGTTACCGACATGACCAAAGCGAAGGAAGGTGACCGACATGACCAAAGCGAAGGAAGGTGACCGACATGACCAAAGCGAAGGAAGGTTACCGACAATACCAAAGGAAGGTCACCAACAAGACCAAAGGAAGGTGACCGACACGACCAAAGGAAGGTGACCGACACGACCAAAGGAAGGTGACCGACACGACCAAAGGAAGGTGACCGACACGACCAAAGCGAAGGAAGGTGACCGACATGACCAAAGCGAAGGAAGGTTACCGACATGACCAAAGCGAAGGAAGGTTACCGACATGACCAAAGGAAGGTCACCCACACGACCAAAGCGAAGGAAGGTAACCGACAAGACCAAAGCAAAGGAAGGTTACCGACATGACCAAAGGAAGCTTACCGACACGACCAAAGCGAAGGAAGGTTACCAACATGACCAAAGGAAGGTTACCGACACGACCAAAGCGAAGGAAGGTCACCGACACGACCAAAGCGAAGGAAGGTTACCGACACGACCAAAGCGAAGGAAGGTTACCGACATGACCAAAGGAAGGTCACCCACACGACCAAAGCAAAGGAAGGTAACCGACAAGACCAAAGCAAAGGAAGGTTACCGACACGAACAAAGTGAAGGAAGGTGACCAACACGACCAAAGCGAAGGAAGGTTACCGACATGACCAAAGGAAGGTTACCGACAAGACCAAAGCGAAGGAAGGTTACCGACAAGACCAAAGCAAAGGAAGGTTACCGACAAGACCAAAGCAAAGGAAGGTTACCGACACGAACAAAGTGAAGGAAGGTGACCGACACGAACAAAGTGAAGGAAGGTGACCGACACGACCAAAGGAATGTCACCGACACGACCAAAGCGAAGGAAGGTGACCTACACGACCAAAGGAAGGTCACCGACACGACCAAAGCAAAGGTAGGTGACCAACAAGACCAAAGCGAAGGAAGGTTACCGACACGACCAAAGGAAGGTCACCGACACAACCAAAGCGAAGGAAGGTGACCGACACGACCAAAGCGAAGGAAGGTTACCGACACAACCAAAGCGAAAGAAGGTTACTGACACGACCAAAGGAAGGTCACCGACACAACCAAAGCGAAGGAAGGTGACCGACACAACCAAAGGAAGGTCACCGACACAACCAAAGCAAAGGAAGGTGACCGACAAGACCAAAGCGAAGGAAGGTTACCGACACGACCAAAGCGAAGGAAAGTTACCGACACAACCAAAGCGAAGGAAGGTTACCGACATGACCAAAGCGAAGGAAGGTGACCGACAAGACCAGCAGAAGGTTACCGACAAGACCAAAGCAAAGGAAGGCTACCTACATGACCAAAGCAAAGGAAGGTTACCGACATGACAAAAGCGAAGGAAGGCTACCTACATGACAAAAGCGAAGGAAGGCTATCGACAAGACCAAAGCGAAGGAAGGTTACCGACAATACCAAAGGAAGGTCACCAACAAGACCAATGCGCAGGAAGGTCACCGACAAGACCAATGCGAAGCAAGGTTACCGGCACGACCAAAGGAAAGTTACCGACACAACAAATGCGAAGGAAGGCTTCCGACAAGACCAAAACGAAGGAAGGTTACCGACAAGACCAACGGAAGGTTACCGCCAAAGCAAAGGAAGGTGACCAACACGACCAAAACGAAGAAAGGTTACCGACAAGACCAATGGAAGGTTACCAACACGACCAAAGCGAAAGAAGGTGACCAACACAACGAAATCGAAGGAAGGTGACCGACACGACCAAAGCGGACGAAGGTTACCGACATGACCAAAGGAAGGTCACCGACAAGACCAGCAGAAGGTTACCAACAAGCCTAAAGCAAAGGAAGGCTACCTACATGACCAAAGCGAAGGAAGGTTACCGACACGACAAAAGAGAAGGAAGGTGACCGACAAGACCAGCAGAAGGTTACCGACAAGACCAGCAGAAGGTTACCGACAAGACCACAGCAAAGGAAGGCTACCTACATGACCAAAGCGAAGGAAGGTTACCGACACAACCAAAGCGAAGGAAGGTTACCGACACGACCAAAGCGAAGGAAGGTCACCGACACAATCAAAGCAAAGGAAGGTCACCGACACGACCAAAGCAAAGGAAGGTGACCGACACGACCAAAGGAAGGTCACCGACACGACCAAAGCAAAGGAAGGTGACCGACAAGACCAAAGCGAAGGAAGGTTACCGACACCACCAAAGCGAAGGAAAGTTTCCGACACAACCAAAGCGAAGGAAGGTGACCGACACGACCAAAGGAAGGTCACCGACACGACCAAAGCAAAGGAAGGTGACCGACAAGACCAAAGCGAAGGAAGGTTACCGACACGACCAAAGCGAAGGAAGGTTACCAACACGACCAAAGGAAGGTCACCGACACAACCAAAGCGAAGGAAGGTGACCGACACGACCAAAGGAAGGTCACCGACACAACCAAAGCAAAGGAAGGTGACCGACAAGACCAAAGCGAAGGAAGGTTACCGACACGACCAAAGCGAAGGAAAGTTACCGACACAACCAAAGCGAAGGAAGGTTACCGACACGACCAAAGCGAAGGAAGGTGACCGACAAGACCAGCAGAAGGTTACCGACAAGACCAAAGCAAAGGAAGGCTACCTACATGACCAAAGCGAAGGAAGGTTACCGACATGACAAAAGCGAAGGAAGGCTACCTACATGACAAAAGCGAAGGAAGGCGATCGACAAGACCAAAGCGAAGGAAGGTTACCGACAATACCAAAGGAAGGTCACCAACAAGACCAATGTGCAGGAAGGTCACCGACAAGACCAATGCGAAGGAAGGTTACCGTCACGACCAAAGGAAAGTTACCGACACAACAAATGCGAAGGAAGGCTTCCGACAAGACCAAAACGAAGGAAGGTTACCGACAAGACCAAAGCAAAGGAAGGTTACCAACACGACCAAAACGAAGAAAGGTTACCGAGAAGACCAACGGAAGGTTACCGACACGACCAAAGCGAAAGAAGGTGACCAACACAACCAAATCGAAGGAAGGTGACAGACACGACCAAAGCGAAGTAAGGTGACCGACACGACCAAAGCGAAGGAAGGTGACTGACACGACCAAAGCGAAGGAAGGTCACCGACACGACCAAAGCGAAGGAAGGTGACCGACACAACCAAAGCGAAGGAAGGTTACGGGCCTGACCAAAGCAAAGAAAGGTTACTGTGATGGTGTGATATGGTGGTTGTGTATCATTTTGTTTAGGTTCGTATTTTAGGCATGGTGCTCTGTCCATTCTATGTATTATTTCTCCTGTTTGCAGGTTAATAACCCCCTGCAGTGCTTTTGTCCCCAATTGTGGTGGAGGAAGGCATGGAATCCACCCAAACTCTCTGCTTACCTTGAGGATTTTTCAGTCGGTAACCCTCCTTTGCTTTGGTTGTGTCGGTAAATGTGATGGTGTGATATTATGGGGAGTGTATCATTTTGTGTAGGTTTGTATTTTACGCGTTTAGCTTTGTCCATTATATGTATTATTTGTCTTGTCTGCAGGTTAATAACCCCCTGAAGTGCTTATTTCCCTAAATGTGGGGGAGGAGGACCTGGAATCCACCCAAACTCTCTCCTTACCTGAGGAATTTTTCAGTCAGGCTGAGAAGGAGAAGAGAGAAGCAGGAAGATTCATCATCTGTGGGAGAAGCTAGACATTTATTGCTTACTGGACTGTATACATGTTCCTGGACTGTTTTACCCTCTGTATGGTGGATTATTTCATGGACCTTCTGATTTGCTTGCAATAAAGGATTTTTGGATTGTTCATCCATCTCTCGCTCTGTTGATTGTGTGATATGGGAGAAGGACCCTGTGACAACTGGTGTCCTTCTCTAATATCACACAATCAACAGAACAAGAGATGGGTGAACAATCCTAAAGTCCTTTATTCCAAGCAAATCAAAGGTCCATGAAATAATCCACCACACAGAGGGTAAAACAGTCCAGGAAACACAGATACAGTCCAGTAAGCAATAAATGTCCAGGTCTCTCTGGGGAGCCTCAGCTTCTCCCACAGAGGATGAATCTTCCTGCTTCTCTCTTAAACTTCTCAGCCTGACTGAAAAATCCTCCAGGTAAGCAGAGAGTTTGGGTGGATTCCAGGCCCCCCTCCTCCACACCTAGGGAAAGAAGCACTGCAAAGGGGTTATTAACCTGCAGACAGGACAAATAATACATAGACTGGACAGAGCACCATGCCTAAGATACGAACCTACACAAAATGATACACAACCCACAATATCACACCATCACATTTACCGACACAACCAAAGCAAAAGAAGGTTATGGACATGGCACAGAACAGAGAGGGATATGCATCAGCCGGGCAGATCTGCGCCCTAACCACATCACAAGTCCACTGCTGCCCATGTAGCGAAGGGGAGCAGGTCTCGGCTCATGGATCCTGTGGAGCTCAACGGCCAAATGTAAACCTCTGCAGAGCCGTAATGTGGACTCCAGTGTAAACTCTGGATCAGAGCCCTCCCCCAACTTCTACACTACTGGTCAAGCTTTATAGGGCACAGACTGGACCCTCTTCGGAGATGCTGGGAGTTGTAGTAATCCGCACGATGCCAGGAAACGACTGCGCCCAAGATTATAAATCATCACAAAGCAGTGATGTGGACGCTGTCACTTTAGGGGGTGATAAATGACTCGCTCACCGAGCCCCCACTAATTCCTATAAAGCAGAGGGACGGGGCAGCACCTCTGGCGGCGGCGGACCTGTGGCGGCCGAGGTACCATCACTCAATCTCTTATCACTGACCCTTTCCAATTATATTTCCATTGAAAGCCCCAACTTATTTCTCTTCGCGCCTCCTCCCGGGGCCATTCCTCGTGCGCTGAAGACAAGACGGACATTAGTATTCCTTGGAAGCAATAAGATTTTTCTAGAAATTTGCTGCACAGCAGGCGCCCGGAGCTGCCGGGAAGGGCACCTGTCACTTTTTAATATTAAAAGCCTTGAGTTTCCGCTCGGAAGGAGGTGGTCCGGGATGTAAGACAGAACTGACAGAGAGAAAGCTTAGGAGACATAATTGTAACATCAGGCGAATGAGCACGGCGCAGTGATAGGGGCCGCAGTCATACCAGGGCCCTGTATGCTAATGGGCCGCAGTCATACCAGGGCCCTGTATGCTAATGGGCAGCAGTCATACCAGGGCCCTGTATGCTGATGGGCCTCAGTCATACCCGGGGCCCTGTATGCTGATGGGGGCAGTCATACCGGGGCCCTGTGTGCTGATAGGCCGCAGTCATACCGGGGCCCTGTATGCTGATGGGCCGCAGTCATACCCGGGGCCCTGTATGCTGATGGGCCGCAGTCATACCCGGGGCCCTGTATGCTGATGGGCCGCAGTCATACCCGGGGCCCTGTATGCTGATGGGCCGCAGTCATACCCGGGGCCCTGGGTGCTGATGGGCCGCAGTCATACCCGGGGCCCTGGGTGCTGATGGGCCGCAGTCATACCGGGGCCCTGGGTGCTGATGGGCCGCAGTCATAACCGGGGCCCTGTGTGCTGATGGGCCGCAGGCATACCCGGGGCCCTGTGTGCTGATGGGCCGCAGTCATACCCGGGGCCCTGTATGCTGATGGGCCGCAGTCATACCCGGGGCCCTGTGTGCTGATGGGCCGCAGTCATACCCGGGGCCCTGTGTGCTGATGGGCCGCAATCATACCCGGCCGCGGCCCTGTGTGCTGATGGGCCACAGACTCCTCCATAGGACAAAGCGTTCAGATGAGACTGACCGTAATTCCGCAGTATATCATCATCACTCGGATTCTCATTGAGGCAGAACGGACACAATCGGACCACCAGCGCCATCCACCGCAGGAATGACAATGGCGGATTCAATCAGAGGAAATGGGGAAAAAAAAAACTCCCAGTGGAAGGCAGCGTGTGGCGGGGTACAGGGGGGTCCTGCGCCGAGCAGCCGCCATTATCTCCAATGTTTTAATTAACAGGCAGAGATCGCTAATTAATTTCCCTTTGTTCCTCGGAACAAATACAGAATTACAAGACAAAAAAACATCTTTTCAAGGAAAGTAGCAGAGCCCCGGAGTGCGCGGCACGTGCGCGAGGATTTACAGCGCCGCCACATGAAAGCACCGCAGATTGTAAAGTAATTAGTTTGCAAAAGAGTCTGAACCCTTCTGCCGCGCCACTACAATACAGTAATTAAAAGCGAATTTGTAATGCTGCGCCCCGGCTCTGCTTTTAATATTTCAAGAACTCGTCGTCTTCTCCTTGAATTTCACGCGCTGGGTTTTAGAATGATTATCTTGATGGTTGCGGGATAATAAGGTGCGGCCCCAACCCCCGCTCCGGAGGAACCGAACCAGCACCGCTGTGTACAATATGGGGGTAATACACACAGTGATGTCACAGTACAGGGATAATACACACAGTGATGTCACAGTACAGAGGTAATACACTCAGTGATGTCACAGTACAGGGATAATACACACAGTGATGTTACAGCACAGGGATAATACACACAGTGATGTCACAGTACAGGGATAATACACACAGCGATGTCACAGTACAGGGATAATACACACAGCGATGTCACAGTACAGAGATAATACACACAGTGATGTCACAGTACAGGGATAATGCACACAGTGATGTTACAGCACAGGGATAATACACACAGTGATGTCACAGTACAGGGATAATACACACAGTGATGTCACAGTACAGGGATAATACACACTGTGATGTCACAGTACAGGGATAATACACACAGTGATGTCACAGTACAGGGATAATGCACACAGTGATGTCACAGTACAGGGGTAATACACACAGTGATGTCACAGTACAGGGGTAATACACACTGTGATGTCACAGTACAGGGATAATGCACACAGTGATGTCACAGTACAGGGATAATGCACACAGTGATGTCACAGTACAGGGATAATGCACACAGTGATGTTACAGCACAGGGATAATACACACAGTGATGTCACAGTACAGGGATAATGCACACAGTGATGTCACAGTACAGGGATAATACACAGTGATGTCACAGTACAGGGATAATACACACAGTGATGTCACAGTACAGGGATAATACACAGTGATGTCACAGTACAGGGGTAATACACACAGTGATTTCACAGTACAGGGATAATGCACACAGTGATGACACAGTACAGGGATAATACACAGTGATGTCACAGTACAGGGGTAATACACACAGTGATTTCACAGTACAGGGATAATGCACACAGTGATGTTACAGCACAGGGATAATACACACAGTGATGTTACAGCACAGGGATAATACACACAGTGATGTCACAGTGCAGGGATAATACACACAGTGATGTCACAGTACAGAGATAATACACACAGTGATGTCACAGTACAGGGATAATGCACACAGTGATGTTACAGCACAGGGATAATACACACAGTGATGTCACAGTACAGGGATAATACACACAGTGATGTCACAGTACAGGGATAATACACACAGTGATGTCACAGCGCAGGGATAATACACACAGTGATGTCACAGTACAGAGATAATACACACAGTGATGTCACAGTACAGGGATAATACACACAGCGATGTCACAGTACAGGGATAATGCACACAGCGATGTCACAGTACAGGGATAATGCACACAGTGATGTCACAGTACAGGGATAATGCACACAGTGATGTTACAGTACAGGGATAATACACACAGTGATGTCACAGCACAGGGATAATACACACAGTGATGTCACAGTACAGGGATAATACACACAGTGATGTTACAGCACAGGGATAATACACACAGTGATGTCACAGCGCAGGGATAATACACACAGTGATGTCACAGCACAGAGATAATACACACAGTGATGTCACAGTATAGGAATAATACACACAGCGATGTCACAGTACAGGGATAATGCACACAGTGATGTCACAGTACAGGGATAATACACCCAGTGATGTCACAGTACAGGGATAATACACAGTGATGTCACAGCACAGGGATAATACACACAGTGATGTCACAGTACAGGGATAATACACACAGTGATGTCACAGTACAGGGATAATACACCCAGTGATGTCACAGTACAGGGATAATACACACAGTGATGTCACAGTACAGGGATAATACACACAGTGATGTCACAGTATAGGAATAATACACACAGCGATGTCACAGTACAGGGATAATGCACACAGTGATGTCACAGTACAGGGATAATACACACAGTGATGTCACAGTACAGAGATAATACACACAGTGATGTCACAGTACAGGGGTAATGCACACAGCGATGTCACAGTACAGGGATAATACACACAGCGATGTCACAGTACAGGGATAATACACACAGCGATGTCACAGTACAGGGATAATACACACAGTGATGTAACAGTACAGGGATAATACACACAGTGATGTCACAGTACAGGGATAATACACACAGTGATGTCACAGTACAGGGGTAATACACACAGTGATGTCACAGTACAGGGGTAATACACACAGTGATGTCACAGTACAGGGATAATATACACAGTGATGTCACAGTACAGGGATAATACACAGTGATGTCACAGTACAGGGATAATACACACAGTGATGTCACAGTACAGAGATAATACACACAGTGATGTCACAGTACAGGGATATTACACACAGTGATGTCACAGTACAGGGATAATACACACAGTGATGTCACAGTACAGGGGTAATGCACACAGTGATGTCACAGTACAGGGATAATGCACACAGTGATGTCACAGCACAGGGATAATACACACAGTGATGTCACAGCACAGGGATAATACACACAGTGATGTCACAGTACAGGGGTAATACACACAGTGATGTCACAGTACAGGGATAATGCACACAGTGATGTCACAGTACAGGGATAATGCACACAGTGATGTCACAGTACAGGGGTAATACACACAGTGATGTCACAGTACAGGGATAATGCACACAGTGATGTCACAGTACAGGGATAATACACAGTGATGTCACAGTACAGGGATAATACACAGTGATGTCACAGTACAGGGATAATACACAGTGATGTCACAGTACAGGGGTAATACACACAGTGATTTCACAGTACAGGGATAATGCGCACAGTGATGACACAGTACAGGGATAATACACAGTGATGTCACAGTACAGGGGTAATACACACAGTGATGTCACAGTACAGGGATAATACACACAGTGATGTCACAGTACAGGGATAATACACAGTGATGTCACAGTACAGGGATAATACACACAGTGATGTCACAGTACAGGGATAATACACACAGTGATTTCACAGTACAGGGATAATGCACACAGTGATGTTACAGCACAGGGATAATACACACAGTGATGTTACAGCACAGGGATAATACACACAGTGATGTCACAGTACAGGGATAATGCACACAGTGATGTTACAGTACAGGGATAATACACACAGTGATGTCACAGTACAGGGATAATACACACAGTGATGTCACAGTACAGGGATAATACACACAGTGATGTCACAGTACAGGGATAATACACACAGTGAGGTCACAGTACAGGGATAATACACACAGTGATGTTACAGTACAGGGATAATGCACACACTGATGTCACAGTACAGAGGTAATACACACACTGATGTCACAGTACAGAGGTAATACACTCAGTGATGTCACAGTACAGAGGTAATACACACAGTGATGTTACAGTACAGGGATAATACACACAGTGATGTCACAGTACAGGGATAATACACACAGTGATGTCACAGTACAGGGATAATACACACAGTGATGTCACAGTACAGGGGTAATACACACAGTGATGTCACAGTACAGGGATAATGCACACAGTGATGTTACAGTACAGAGGTAATACACACAGTGATGTCACAGTACAGAGGTAATACACACAGTGATGTTACAGTATGGGGGGTGTTATCCCGCTGCTTTGTCCTCTCCCCAGTAGTTATTGCTTTCTCCCCTCTCTCCGGTGGTTGGGTTTCTTGGTGTTCCTGTTCCCCGTGTGTCTGTGACCCCGGACCCCTCCAGCCTCACTGTTATTACAGGGCATTCAGGACATGATTGCCATAATTATACCTGCGCTCCCCTTATTTCATTGTTACCAAGGTAACGCCTACTGTGCCCCCGGGTCCGCGTCTCTCTCCAATGCACCAATCAGATATCAGTGTCGTGTCCTGAGGATACACAGGCAATCAATATCTGATAGACGGCAGGAGCCGCCTCCACAGCACTTACTAGTGGCGGCATGAGGCACTGCAGCTCGCCCCAAACAGACCATTCACTGACAACAAGCAGAGCTCATACAGACTCCTCACACACGGAAAAGCCCTATTCTGTAGTCATTACAATATTCAAAAGATTTAAAGATCCCGGGCATGCTGGGAGTTGTAGTCTTGTGGCAGACACAGGTCAGACACTGAACTAGACGTTATCCGCTGCATCCAGCAAAGCAGAGCTGCAGTGTAAAGCACAGAGTAACTGATTATACACAGCATCCAAAATAGGAAAAGCAGAGCTGCAGTGTAAAGCACGGAGTAACTGATTATACACTGCAACCAAAATAGGAAAAGCAGAGCTGCAGTGTAAAGCATGGAGTAACTGATTTTACACAGCAACCAAAATAGGAAAAGCAGAGCTGCAGTGTAAAGCATGGAGTAACTGATTTTACACAGCAACCAAAATAGGAAAAGCAGAGCTGCAGTGTAAAGCATGGAGTAACTGATTTTACACAGCAACCAAAATAGGAAAAGCAGAGCTGCAGTGTAAAGCATGGAGTAACTGATTATACACTGCAACCAAAATAGGAAAAGCAGAGCTGCAGTGTAAAGCATGGAGTAACTGATTATACACAGCATCCAAAATAAGAAAAGCAGAGCTGCAGTGTAAAGCATGGAGTAACTGATTATACACAGCAACCAAAATAGGAAAAGCAGAGCTGCAGTGTAAAGCATGGAGTAACTGATTATACACAGCAACCAAAATAGGAAAAGCAGAGCTGCAGTGTAGAGCATGGAGTAACTGATTATACACTGCAACCAAAATAAGAAAAGCAGAGCTGCAGTGTAAAGCACGGAGTAACTGATTATACACAGCATCCAAAATAAGAAAAGCAGAGCTGCAGTGTAAAGCACGGAGTAACTGATTATACACTGCAACCAAAATAGGAAAAGCAGAGCTGCAGTGTAAAGCACGGAGTAACTGATTATACACAGCATCCAAAATAAGAAAAGCAGAGCTGCAGTGTAAAGCACGGAGTAACTGATTATACACTGCAACCAAAATAGGAAAAGCAGAGCTGCAGTGTAGAGCACGGAGTAACTGATTATACACTGCAACCAAAATAGGAAAAGCAGAGCTGCAGTGTAAAGCATGGAGTAACTGATTATACACAGCATCCAAAATAGGAAAAGCAGAGCTGCAGTGTAGAGCATGGAGTAACTGATTATACACAGCATCCAAAATAGGAAAAGCAGAGCTGCAGTGTAAAGCATGGAGTAACTGATTATACACAGCAACCAAAATAGAAAAAGCAGAGCTGCAGTGTAAAGCATGGAGTAACTGATTATACACAGCATCCAAAATAGGAAAAGCAGAGCTGCAGTGTAAAGCATGGAGTAACTGATTATACACAGCATCCAAAATAGGAAAAGCAGAGCTGCAGTGTAAAGCATGTAGTAACAGGCTGAGGAACAACACTTAAGAGGTTTCTGTATATAAACAGCAGATAAAATGGGCAAAGCAGAGCTGCAGTGTAAAGCAAGGAGTACTTGCAGATCAACAACTTGGACCACAATCACACTGTCTCCTCTTCCACTCTATATATACTCTATATATACTCTATATATACTCTATATATACTCTATATACCCAGCTCGGGGCCTGTATACACTGCGGCGTCACCATCTAATAGGGAGATGATCCGTCATGTATACACAAATGAGTTTTGCTAACGTAGTTCACGCTGCTAAATTAATGAGGCAACATGGCAGCGAGCGGCGGCAGATGTCAGGGGTCCTGTGCGGCGCAGGCGGAACATCGCCCGCAGAGACCCCTCATCCGCCCGCTCTGCACATCACAGCTACTTCTGCTCCTCGCCGGTGATTGATAAGAATGACTGCAGCTGGAGGTCTGATCTCTAACACCAGCACATTATATCAGGGGCCTAATGAGGTCTGAGCGGTATTATTTATGGAGATACAGGCGGCTTTTCTTCATTTTCACATCAATGTAAAAGAAAAAAAAGAATCTTTTAAGTTGTTTCTAATTTTCTTTTGATGTAAACAAATAAAAACTTCTCACTTCTGAGGTTTGTGATACAATGTAACAGCGCAGGAGGAAAGTCACAAAGTGTCCGCAGGGTGCAGATATCATTGGTGCAACCTGGGCCCTAAACCAAAAGGGCCAGAAACCTAAGGGGCCACGTCCACCTCTAGAACAGGTGCAATTCTGCAATATGAGGCACTATTATTATTATTATTATTATTATTATTATTATTAAACTGCACAGGGCCATATATTGTTCTTGCACAGGGCCATATATTGTTCTTGCACAGGGGCCATATATTGTTCTTGCACAGGGGCCATATATTGTTCTTGCACAGGGGCCATATATTGTTCTTGCACAGGGGCCATATATTGTTCTTGCACAGGGGCCATATATTGTTCTTGCACAGGGGCCATATATTGTTCTTGCACAGGGGCCATATATTGTTCTTGCACAGGGGCCATATATTGTTCTTGCACAGGGCCATATATTGTTCTTGCACAGGGGCCATATATTGTTCTTGCACAGGGGCCATATATTGTTCTTGCACAGGGCCATATATTGTTCTTGCACAGGGGCCCATATATTGTTCTTGCACAGGGGCCCATATATTGTTCTTGCACAGGGCCATATATTGTTCTTGCACAGGGCCATATATTGTTCTTGCACAGGGGCCATATATTGTTCTTGCACAGGGCCATATATTGTTCTTGCACAGGGGCCATATATTGTTCTTGCATAGGGGCCCATATATTGCTCTTGCACAGGGCCCATATATTGTTCTTGCACAGGGCCCATATATTGTTCTTGCACAGGGGCCATATATTGTTCTTGCACAGGGGCCCATATATTGTTCTTGCACAGGGGCCATATATTGCTCTTGCACAGGGCCCATATATTGTTCTTGCACAGGGGCCATATATTGCTCTTGCACAGGGGCCATATATTGTTCTTGCACAGGGGCCATATATTGCTCTTGCACAGGGCCCATATATTGTTCTTGCACAGGGGCCATATATTGTTCTTGCACAGGGGCCCATATATTGCTCTTGCACAGGGGTCATATATTGTTCTTGCACAGGGGCCATATATTGTTCTTGCACAGGGGCCCATATATTGCTCTTGTACAGGGCCCATATATTGTTCTTGCACAGGGGCCCATATATTGCTCTTGCACAGGGCCCATATATTGTTCTTGCACAGGGGCCCATATATTGTTCTTGCACAGGTCCCATATATTGTTCTTGCACAGGGGTCATATATTGTTCTTGCACAGGGGCCCATATATTGTTCTTGCACAGGTCCCATATATTGTTCTTGCACAGGGGTCATATATTGTTCTTGCACAGGTCCCATATATTGTTCTTGCACAGGGGTCATATATTGTTCTTGCACAGGGGCCCATATATTGTTCTTGCACAGGGGCCATATATTGTTCTTGCACAGGGGTCATATATTGCTCTTGCACAGGGGTCCATATATTGTTCTTGCACAGGGGCCATATATTGTTCTTTCACAGGGGCCATATATTGCTCTTGCACAGTGGCCATATATTGTTCTTGCACAGGGGCCATATATTGTTCTTGCACAGGGCCCATATATTGTTCTTGCACAGGGGCCATATATTGCTCTTGCACAGGGGCCATATATTGTTCTTGCACAGGGGCCATATATTGCTCTTGCACAGGGCCCATATATTGTTCTTGCACAGGGGCCATATATTGTTCTTGCACAGGGGCCCATATATTGTTCTTGCACAGGGGCCATATATTGTTCTTGCACAGGGGCCCATATATTGCTCTTGCACAGGGGTCATATATTGTTCTTGCACAGGGGCCATATATTGTTCTTGCACAGGGGCCCATATATTGCTCTTGTACAGGGCCCATATATTGTTCTTGCACAGGGCCCATATATTGTTCTTGCACAGGAGCCCATATATTGTTCTTGCACAGGGGCCATATATTGTTCTTGCACAGGGGCCCATATATTGCTCTTGCACAGGGGCCATATATTGTTCTTGCACAGGGGCCATATATTGTTCTTGCACAGGGCCCATATATTGTTCTTGCACAGGGGCCCATATATTGTTCTTGCACAGGGGCCATATATTGTTCTTGCACAGGGGCCCATATATTGTTCTTGCACAGGTCCCATATATTGTTCTTGCACAGGTCCCATATATTGTTCTTGCACAGGGGCCATATATTGTTCTTGCACAGGGGTCATATATTGTTCTTGCACAGGGGCCATATATTGTTCTTGCACAGGGGCCATATATTGTTCTTGCACAGGTCCCATATATTGTTCTTGCACAGGGGTCATATATTGTTCTTGCACAGGGGCCCATATATTGTTCTTGCACAGGGGCCATATATTGTTCTTGCACAGGGGTCATATATTGCTCTTGCACAGGGGTCCATATATTGTTCTTGCACAGGGGCCATATATTGTTCTTGCACAGGGGCCCATATATTGTTCTTGCACAGGGGTCATATATTGCTCTTGCACAGGACCCATATATTGTTCTTGCACAGGGGTCATATATTGCTCTTGCACAGGGGCCCATATATTGTTCTTGCACAGGTCCCATATATTGTTCTTGCACAGGGGTCATATATTGTTCTTGCACAGGGGCCCATATATTGTTCTTGCACAGGGGCCATATATTGTTCTTGCACAGGGCCCATATATTGTTCTTGCACAGGGACCATATATTGTTCTTGCACAGGGCCCATATATTGTTCTTGCACAGGGGCCATATACTGTTCTTGCACAGGGCCCATATATTGTTCTTGCACAGGGACCATATATTGTTCCTGCACAGGGGCCATATATTGTTCTTGCACAGGGGCCCATATATTGTTCTTGCACAGGGGCCATATACTGTTCTTGCACAGGGCCCATATATTGCTCTTGCACAGGGCCCATATATTGTTCTTGCACAGGGGCCATATATTGTTCTTGCACAGGGGCCATATATTGTTCTTGCACAGGACCCATATATTGTTCTTGCACAGGGCCCATATATTGCTCTTGCACAGGGGCCATATATTGTTCTTGCACAGGGGCCCATATATTGTTCTTGCACAGGGCCCATATATTGTTCTTGCACAGGGGCCATATATTGTTCTTGCACAGGGCCCATATATTGTTCTTGCACAGGGCCCATATATTGCTCTTGCACAGTGGCCATATATTGTTCTTGCACAGGGCCCATATATTGTTCTTGCACAGGGGCCCATATATTGTTCTTGCACAGGGCCCATATATTGTTCTTGCACAGGGCCCATATATTGCTCTTGCACAGTGGCCATATATTGTTCTTGCACAGGGCCCATATATTGTTCTTGCACAGGGGCCCATATATTGTTCTTGCACAGGGCCCATACAGTTAGGTCCAGAAATATTTGGACAGTGACACAAGTTTTGTTATTTTAGCTGTTTACAAAAACATGTTCAGAAATACAATTCTATATATAATATGGGCTGAAAGTGCACACTCCCAGCTGCAATATGAGAGTTTTCACATCCAAATCGGAGAAAGGGTTTAGGAATCATAGCTCTGTAATGCATAGCCTCCTCTTTTTCAAGGGACCAAAAGTAATTGGACAAGGGACTCTAAGGGCTGCAATTAACTCTGAAGGCATCTCCCTCGTTAACCTGTAATCAATGAAGTATTTAAAAGGTCTGGGGTTGATTACAGGTGTGTGGTTTTGCATTTGGAAGCTGTTGCTGTGACCAGACAACATGCGGTCTAAGGAACTCTCAATCGAGGTGAAGCAGAACATCCTGAGGCTGAAAAAAAAGAAAAAATCCATCAGAGAGATAGCAGACATGCTTGGAGTAGCAAAATCAACAGCCGGGTACATTCTGAGAAAAAAGGAATTGACTGGTGAGCTTGGGAACTCAAAAAGGCCTGGGTGTCCACGGATGACAACAGTGGTGGATGATCGCCGCATACTTTCTTTGGTGAAGAAGAACCCGTTCACAACATCAACTGAAGTCCAGAACACTCTCAGTGAAGTAGGTGCATCTGTCTCTAAGTCACCAGTAAAGAGAAGACTCCATGAAAGTAAATACAAAGGGTTCACATCTAGATGCAAACCATTCATCAATTCCAAAAATAGACAGGCCAGAGTTACATTTGCTGAAAAACACCTCATGAAGCCAGCTCAGTTCTGGAAAAGTATTCTATGGACAGATGAGACCAAGATCAACCTGTACCAGAATGATGGGAAGAAAAAAGACTGGAGAAGAAAGGGAACGGCACATGATCCAAGGCACACCACATCCTCTGTAAAACATGGTGGAGGCAACGTGATGGCATGGGCATGCATGGCTTTCAATGGCACTGGGTCACTTGTGTTTATTGATGACATAACAGCAGAGAAGAGTAGCCGGATGAATTCTGAAGTGTACCGGGATATACTTTCAGCCCAGATTCAGCCAAATGCCGCAAAGTTGATCGGACGGCGCTTCATAGTACAGATGGACAATGACCCCAAGCATACAGCCAAAGCTACCCAGGAGTTCATGAGTGCAAAAAAGTGGAACATTCTGCAATGGCCAAGTCAATCACCAGATCTTAACCCAATTGAGCATGCATTTCACTTGCTCAAATCCAGACTTAAGACGGAAAGACCCACAAACAAGCAAGACCTGAAGGCTGCGGCTGTAAAGGCCTGGCAAAGCATTAAGAAGGAGGAAACCCAGCGTTTGGTGATGTCCATGGGTTCCAGACTTAAGGCAGTGATTGCCTCCAAAGGATTCGCAACAAAATATTGAAAATAAAAATATTTTGTTTGGGTTTGGTTTATTTGTCCAATTACTTTTGACCTCCTAAAATGTGGAGTGTTTGTAAAGAAATGTGACAATTCCTACAATTTCTATCAGATATTTTTGTTCAAACCTTCAAATTAAACGTTACAATCTGCACTTGAATTCTGTTGTAGAGGTTTCATTTCAAATCCAATGTGGTGGCATGCAGAGCCCAACTCGCCAAAATTGTGGCACTGTCCAAATATTTCTGGACCTAACTGTATATTGTTCTTGCACAGGACCCATATATTGTTCTTGCACAGGGCCCATATATTGCTCTTGCACAGGGGCCATATATTGTTCTTGCACAGGGGCCCATATATTGTTCTTGCACAGGGCCCATATATTGTTCTTGCACAGGGCCCATATATTGTTCTTGCACAGGGCCCATATATTGCTCTTGCACAGGGGCCATATATTGTTCTTGCACAGGGGCCCATATATTGTTCTTGCACAGGGGCCATATATTGTTCTTGCACAGGGCCCATATATTGTTCTTGCACAGGGGCCCATATATTGTTTTTGCACAGGGCCCATATATTGTTCTTGCACAGGGCCCATATATTGTTCTTGCACATGGCCCATATATTGTTCTTGCACAGGGCCCATATATTGTTCTTGCACAGGGGCCATATATTGTTCTTGCACAGGGGCCATATATTGTTCTTGCACAGGGGCCCATATATTGCTCTTGCACAGGACCCATATATTGTTCTTGCACAGGGGCCCATATACTGTTCTTGCACAGGGCCCATATATTGTTCTTGCACAGGGGCCATATATTGTTCTTGCACAGGACCCATATATTGTTCTTGCACAGGGGCCATATATTGTTCTTGCACAGGGACCATATATTGTTCTTGCACAGGGCCCTTATATTGTTCTTGCACAGGGGCCCATATATTGTTCTTGCACAGGGGCCATATACTGTTCTTGCACAGGGCCCATATATTGTTCTTGCACAGGGCCCATATATTGTTCTTGCACAGGGGCCCATATATTGCTCTTGCACAGGGTCCATATATTGTTCTTGCACAGGGGCCATATATTGTTCTTGCACAGGGCCCATATATTGTTCTTGCACAGGGCCCATATATTGCTCTTGCACAGGGTCCATATATTGTTCTTGCACAGGGGCCATATATTGTTCTTGCACAGGACCCATATATTGTTCTTGCACAGGGCCCATATATTGTTCTTGCACAGGGCCCATATATTGTTCTTGCACAGGGGCCCATATATTGTTCTTGCACAGGGCCCATATATTGTTCTTGCACAGGGGCCCATATATTGCTCTTGCACAGGGTCCATATATTGTTCTTGCACAGGGGCCATATATTGTTCTTGCACAGGACCCATATATTGTTCTTGCACAGGGCCCATATATTGTTCTTGCACAGGGCCCATATATTGTTCTTGCACAGGGGCCCATATATTGTTCTTGCACAGGGCCCATATACTGTTCTTGCACAGGGCCCATATATTGTTCTTGCACAGGGGCCATATATTGTTCTTGCACAGGACCCATATATTGTTCTTGCACAGGGGCCATATATTGTTCTTGCACAGGGGCCATATATTGTTCTTGCACAGGGCCCATATATTGTTCTTGCACAGGGACCATATATTGTTCTTGCACAGGGCCCATATATTGTTCTTGCACAGGGGCCATATATTGTTCTTGCACAGGACCCATATATTGTTCTTGCACAGGGGCCATATATTGTTCTTGCACAGGGGCCCATATATTGTTCTTGCACAGGGCCCATATATTGCTCTTGCACAGGGCCCATATATTGTTCTTGCACAGGGGCCATATATTGTTCTTGCACAGGACCCATATATTGTTCTTGCACAGGGCCCATATATTGTTCTTGCACAGGGGCCCATATATTGTTCTTGCACAGGGGCCCATATATTGCTCTTGCACAGGGGCCATATATTGTTCTTGCACAGGGGCCCATATATTGTTCTTGCACAGGGCCCATATATTGTTCTTGCACAGGGGCCCATATATTGTTCTTGCACAGGGGCCCATATATTGTTCTTGCACAGGGGCCCATATATTGTTCTTGCACAGGGGTCCATATATTGTTCTTGTACAGGGCCCATATATTGCTCTTGCACAGGGGCCATATATTGTTCTTGCACAGGGTCCATATATTGTTCTTGCACAGGGCCCATATATTGTTCTTGCACAGGGCCCATATATTGTTCTTGCACAGGGGCCCATATATTGTTCTTGCACAGGGGCCATATATTGTTCTTGCACAGGGTCCATATATTGTTCTTGCACAGGGCCCATATATTGTTCTTGCACAGGGCCCATATATTGTTCTTGCACAGGGCCCATATATTGTTCTTGCACAGGGGCCATATATTGTTCTTGCACAGGGCCCATATATTGCTCTTGCACAGGGCCCATATATTGCTCTTGCACAGGGGCCATATATTGCTCTTGCACAGGGCCCATATATTGTTCTTGCACAGGGGCCCATATATTGCTCTTGCACAGGGCCCATATATTGTTCTTGCACAGGGGCCCATATATTGTTCTTGCACAGGGGCCCATATATTGTTCTTGCACAGGGGCCCATATATTGCTCTTGCACAGGGGCCCATATATTGTTCTTGCACAGGGGCCCATATATTGTTCTTGCACAGGGGCCCATATATTGTTCTTGCACAGGGGCCCATATATTGCTCTTGCACAGGGCCCATATATTGTTCTTGCACAGGGGCCCATATATTGTTCTTGCACAGGGGCCCATATATTGTTCTTGCACAGGGGCCCATATATTGCTCTTGCACAGGGCCCATATATTGTTCTTGCACAGGGGCCCATATATTGTTCTTGCACAGGGGCCCATATATTGTTCTTGCACAGGGGCCCATATATTGTTCTTGCACAGGGGCCATATATTGTTCTTGCACAGGGGCCCATATATTGCTCTTGCACAGGGGCCCATATATTGTTCTTGCACAGGGGCCCATATATTGTTCTTGCACAGGGGCCATATATTGTTCTTGCACAGGGGCCATATATTGTTCTTGCACAGGGGCCCATATATTGTTCTTGCACAGGGGCCCATATATTGCTCTTGCACAGGGGCCCATATATTGTTCTTGCACAGGGCCCATATATTGTTTTTGCACAGGGGCCCATATATTGTTCTTGCACAGGGGCCCATATATTGCTCTTGCACAGGGCCCATATATTGTTCTTGCACAGGGGCCATATATTGTTCCTGCACAGGGCCCATATATTGCTCTTGCACAGGGGCCCATATATTGTTCTTGCACAGGGCCCATATATTGTTCTTGCACAGGGGCCCATATATTGTTCTTGCACAGGGCCCATATATTGTTCTTGCACAGGGGCCCATATATTGTTCTTGCACAGGGGCCATATATTGTTCTTGCACAGGGGGCCATATATTGTTCTTGCACAGGGACCATATATTGTTCTTGCACAGGGACCATATATTGTTCTTGCACAGGGGCCATATATTGTTCTTGCACAGGGCCCATATATTGTTCTTGCACAGGGGCCATATATTGTTCTTGCACAGGGCCCATATATTGTTCTTGCACAGGGGCCCATATATTGTTCTTGCACAGGGCCCATATATTGTTCTTGCACAGGGACCATATATTGTTCTTGCACAGGGGCCCATATATTGTTCTTGCACAGGGCCCATATATTGTTCTTGCACAGGGGCCCATATATTGTTCTTGCACAGGGCCCATATATTGTTCTTGCACAGGGGCCATATATTGTTCTTGCACAGGGGCCATATATTGTTCTTGCACAGGGGCCCATATATTGTTCTTGCACAGGGGTCCATATATTGTTCTTGCACAGGGGCCATATATTGTTCTTACACAGGGGCCATATATTGTTCTTGCACAGGGGCCATATATTGTTCTTACACAGGGGTCATATATTGCCCTCTCCATCCCATAATAAAGTCGTGGCACTATATGTGCAGGTATGACGTTATGCAATGCTCACCTTGGCACCCAAGGAGTTAACGATCGCCGTTTTTCCGCGCAGTAATTGCTTGTGTATCGTTCATCCGCCAACAAGATATTTCCCGGAGTCAATTTGATTAATCCATCAACCATATTTCCACTTATTTAAAACATAATCAAAGAGCCATCTGGCGCCAATGAAATTTATTAGGAGCGAGAACGCGGATTTTACGAAGCCCCTTATTTCCCCTCCCCCCCTCCTCTCCGGAGACACAAAGCTGCGGAAATTATCATAAACAAGAACGCAACATATGGGAGGTTTATTCTCCTCCTTATAGCAAAAGGAAAGCAACAGGATTGTCACAGAGAAAAGGAGGAAAAAGGAGGAAGATTCTCATTAGTAACAGCAGCGATCTGTCACCAGCGCGAAAAGTGTCTGTAAATCTCATTAATAGACAAATCACATAAAGCAAAACACCGGGAGAAACAAGGATAAATAAACGCTATAATACGACCGCGCGATATGCAACAAAGTACCCAGAGGGGGTGGAATAAGAGGTATAATCTTGTACATAGGGGGCACTATTATAGTAGTTATATTCTTGTACATAGGAGCAGTATTATAGTAGTTATATTCCTGTATATAGGGGGCAGTATTATAGTAGTTATATTCTTGTACATAGGCGGCAGTATTATAGTAGTTATATTCTTGTACATAGGGGCAGTATTATAGTAGTTATATTCTTGTACATAGGGGCAGTATTATAGTAGTTATATTCTTGTACATAGGGGCAGTATTATAGTAGTTCTATTCTTGTACATAGGGGCAGTATTATAGTAGTTATATTCTTGTACATAGGAGCAGTATTATAGTAGTTATATTCCTGTACATAGGGGCAGTATTATAGTAGATATATTCTTGTACATAGGGGCAGTATTATAGTAGTTATATTCTTGTACATAGGGGCAGTATTATAGTAGTTATATTCTTGTACATAGGAGCAGTATTATAGTAGTTATATTCCTGTACATAGGGGCAGTATTATAGTAGATATATTCTTGTACATAGGGGCAGTATTATAGTAGTTATATTCTTGTATATAGGGGCAGTATTATAGTAGTTATATTCTTGTACATAGGGGCAGTATTATAGTAGATATATTCTTGTACATAGGGGCAGTATTATAGTAGTTATATTCTTGTATATAGGAGCAGTATTATAGTAGTTATATTCTTGTATATAGGAGCAGTATTATAGTAGTTATATTCTTGTACATAGGGGCAGTATTATAGTAGTTATATTCCTGTACATAGGGGCAGTATTATAGTAGTTATATTCTTGTATATAGGGGGCAGTATTATAGTAGTTATATTCTTGTACATAGGGGGCAGTATTATAGTAGTTATATTCTTGTACATAGGGGGCAGTATTATAGTAGATATATTCTTGTACATAGGAGCAGTATTATAGTAGTTATATTCTTGTACATAGGGGCAGTATTATAGTAGTTATATTCCTGTACATAGGGGCAGTATTATAGTAGTTATATTCTTGTACATAGGAGCAGTATTATAGTAGTTATATTCTTGTATATAGGGGGCAGTATTATAGTAGTTATATTCTTGTATATAGGGGCAGTATTATAGTAGATATATTCTTGTACATAGGGGCAATTTTTATTAGAAAAAACAAACATAAATACATGAATAAGAAACAAAAACTCACAATAATACAGGTCACAAATCACTGAGGTTACACAGACACCGGCACTAAATATTCAGATCGAATACAGAAATAAATAACGAGTCCACACCTGTGCGGGGGAATGAAGCATCAATGAAACTCAGCAATCACCATACAATATATAGAAGGAGCAGAGTGATACTCATCATCCCGAGTCAGGGACGTTCTGTCCACCACCGGTGTCCATGGCAGATTCTACCTGAGGGTCTACAGAGAGGGGCCTCCGCTTTGGCGGGGGATGTTCCTCTATGTCCCTGTCACATTCAAGTGTCCCCAATTCCCTCTCAAAATCATCATCATGGGACAAAGCCCCATACTTGTTGGACACGACCATCGCACCCACAGAGCTCTGGACCTTCTTACTCGCCCTGTCACATGCAGCCTCAGGTCTACGGGAGGACGCGTCCTTCTTCTTCCTTTTATTCTGACTAATGGTCCAGTCATCAGATACAGATGCTGAAGGGGGGGCCACCTGAGACTGCTGGGCCTGAGGGACGACCTCCATGTCCCCCTCCTCACCCTCCTGCTCTGGTACTGGTATTAGCTGAGCGGACACCCGGGGGATATCGGAGTTGGGCAGTACCTCTCCTGATGGTAAAACCTCCTCCTGGGCCTCTGCCACCACTTCCTGAGCCTCCACCTCCTGAGCCTCTGCCACCACCTCCTGAGCCTCAGCCCCTGCCATCACATCCTCATCAGGGAACTCTCTGCAGATGTTGTGCCAGGCGTCTGGACAGTCCCTGTGAGGATGGCCCATCTTACCACAGAGGTTGCACCTGACGTCCCGGCAGTCTGCAGCGACATGACCGATGTCCCCACACAGGCTGCACTTCACCACAGTACAGGCATTGGCCAGATGACCAGTCTTACCACATTTGAAGCACTTTCGGGGCTGCCCGGGGTAGTAACATCTCCCCTTCTCCCTCCCAATGAAGAAGGAGTTGGGCAGGTGGGCAGTGATATTATTATATTGCCTCAGCTTCACCTGTACCTTCCACCCCATAGTCCAGATACCGTCCTCATCTCTGACCTTGGTGAGGCCAGAGACGAGGCCACAATGTCTCCGGAGCCACACCTCGATGTCCTGTGGGGGAACGGCCTCATTCCAGAAGGTGACATTCACAGTGACAGGATCTGGCCTGGAAATAGGGACCAACAAAAACTCATTCCAGTCCTCAGTGTCCCTGAACTTGGGGTAATCGGCCCAGAACCTGTCCAGGGCAGACATGAGCTTAAAGCTGACGTCATAGCCCTGCCCGTCCTGCAGATTAGAGACCGCCAGGATCTCACGCGGCACATACCCCATCTGACGGCACAGCAGCTCCCTCACCACGTACCTGCGCTGCGGCAGAACCTCCTTGGGACCTATGTACTTAAAACGCACAACATTAATACGCCTGAAAGTCTGGCCGGTATAATGGGCGCTGGAGGTGAAGGATGGGGCACCGCGGCTCCAGGCATTCCTGGGGGGAACCTGCCGGGACACCCTGGGCTGACAGACAGGACGAGGGTCTGTAGCAGGGGGGGCTGGTACACCTTGCGGGTTAGATAGCAAAGGGGGAAAATCACATATGTCATGCACATCAACATGAGCAGCATCATCATCATCACATTGTGCAATGTCCATCACAGACTGTGAATCCCCTCCAGCCCTCGACCCCACAGGCACAACAACACCATCCCCCGACCCCACAGGCACAACACCACCATCCCCAGGCTGTGCACCGGCCTCAGCAGCACAGACAGTCACACATGGAAGGTCCTGCTCCTGTGCGGGGCACTCTGGGACTTGTAGTGTCTCCACAGTCTGAGGTGTAAGCTCCTGTAGCTGCAGTTGTGTCCTATCCTGAAAACAGAATCTGGCAGCTTGTATCACCGGTCGCGTCTGCTGCTGGGGGGTCTCGTCCCGAGCGGCCTCTGACTGCACATCAGGGGTCTCCACAGCACAGTCCTGCCTATGGGAGGCCAAATATTCCTGGGTCATATAGGACTCCTTCAGGGGCCCCATACTCTCCAGCACAGTGTCCATGTCCTGCACCAGGGGCCCCATACTCTCCAGCACAGAGTCCATGTCCTGCACCAGAGGCCCCATACTCTCCAGCACAGAGTCCATGTCCTGCACCAGAGGCCCCATACTCTCCAGCACAGAGTCCATGTCCTGCACCAGGGGCCCCATACTCTCCAGCACAGAGTCCATGTCCTGCACCAGAGGCCCCATACTCTCCAGCACAGAGTCCATGTCCTGCACCAGGGGCCCCATACTCTCCAGCACAGAGTCCATGTCCTGCACCAGGGGCCCCATACTCTCCAGCACAGAGTCCATGTCCTGCACCAGGGGCCCCATACTCTCCAGCACAGAGTCCATGTCCTGCACCAGGGGCCCCATACTCTCCAGCACAGAGTCCATGTCCTGCACCAGGGGCCCCATACTCTCCAGCACAGAGTCCATGTCCTGCACCAGAGGCCCCATACTCTCCAGCACAGAGTCCATGTCCTGCACCAGGGGCCCCATACTCTCCAGCACAGAGTCCATGTCCTGCACCAGGGGCCCCATACTCTCCAGCACAGAGTCCATGTTCTGCACCAGAGGCCCCATACTCTCCAGCACAGAGTCCATGTCCTGCACCAGGGGCCCCACACTCTCCAGCACAGTGTCCATGTCCTGCACCAGGGGCCCCACACTCTCCAGCACAGAGTCCATGTCCTGCACCAGGGGCCCCATACTCTCCAGCACAGAGTCCATGTCCTGCACCAGGGGCCCCACACTCTCCAGCACAGTGTCCATGTCCTGCACCAGGGGCCCCACACTCTCCAGCACAGTGTCCATGTCCTGCACCACACTCGCCAGCTCCAAACCCTTCTTGTTCAGTCTCTGGTCACACACAGAGGTCAGGTCAGGATCTAAAGTGGCCCTTAGATTATAGAGACAGTCTATCTCCGCCTGCAGCATGCTTTTCATCGACTGTAACTCACCCAGTCTTCTGACTAGTCCAGGCATCTCATCCGCTAACTGCGGCTCGGGTACACACACTGTATCCACAGCTTCAGGCTTGGCCACAGGTGCAGGGACCTTGAATACAGGCTTGTTACAGGCCTCCACCACAGATGATTTCATGGTGGTCTTGCTGGACCCAGGCACTGGGACTTGCTTACCGCTGGCACTGGACTGCGACCTGGTGCGGCCTGAGCTCGCCATGCTGGACACCACATGCTGCTGCTGGAGATTCTCTTGCAGGGTCTGTCTCTCCAAAGATGTCCTCTGTCTGCGGGCCGGAGAGCTGAGCTGCACAGCTGACGGTGATGGAAGCTGAGCTCCTGGCTGGAGCTGTGCACTGACCGGGGCTTCTCTGCAGGAATCACAACACTTAACACTTTGCTGCATTTCTTTAGGGACATATTCCGGCTTCTTTGCTGCACTTGGAGTTTGTTTTCCTCCCAAAACATTACACACCGATTCCTTAGATTCTCCTTTCCTGCTGGAGCTCTGTGCAACATTCACAGGTCTCACAGCGACTCTGGGGGTGGTATTCCCAATGGAAGAGGCCTGGGAGCCGTGTCCCAGTGTAGGCCGGGAAGCCTGGGCCTTGCCTGGGGAGCTTCCCCGCCCAGGGGGGCCCCGCCCTGGGCTTGCTCCAGACATCAGGAGAACTGCTCACACACAACCTCACAGCTTGGGGGCAGTATTATAGTAGTTATATTCTTGTACATAGGGGCAGTATTATAGTAGTTATATTCTTGTACATAGGGGGCAGTATTATAGTAGATATATTCTTGTACATAGGAGCAGTATTATAGTAGTTATATTCTTGTACATAGGGGCAGTATTATAGTAGTTATATTCCTGTACATAGGGGCAGTATTATAGTAGTTATATTCTTGTACATAGGAGCAGTATTATAGTAGTTATATTCTTGTATATAGGGGGCAGTATTATAGTAGTTATATTCTTGTATATAGGGGCAGTATTATAGTAGATATATTCTTGTACATAGGGGCAGTATTATAGTAGTTATATTCTTGTACATAGGGGGCAGTATTATAGTAGTTATATTCTTGTACATAGGGGCAGTATTATAGTAGTTATATTCTTGTACATAGGGGGCAGTATTATAGTAGTTATATTCTTGTACATAGCGGCAGTATTATAGTAGTTATATTCTTGTACATAGGGGCAGTATTATAGTAGTTATATTCTTGTACATAGGGGGCAGTATTATAGTAGTTATATTCTTGTACATAGGGGCAGTATTATAGTAGTTATATTCTTGTACATAGGGGGCAGTATTATAGTAGTTATATTCTTGTACTTAGGGGGCAGTATTATAGTAGTTATATTCTTGTATATAGGGGTAGTATTATAGTAGTTATATTCTTGTACATAGGAGCAGTATTATAGTAGTTATATTCTTGTACATAGGAGCAGTATTATGGTAGTTATATTCTTGTACATAGGAGCAGTATTATAGTAGTTATATTCTTGTACATAGGGGCAGTATTATAGTAGTTATATTCTTGTACATAGGGGCAGTATTATAGTAGTTATATTCTTGTACATAGGGGGCAGTATTATAGTAGTTATATTCTTGTACATAGGGGCAGTATTATAGTAGTTATATTCTTGTACATAGGGGGCAGTATTATAGTAGTTATATTCTTGTACTTAGGGGGCAGTATTATAGTAGTTATATTCTTGTATATAGGGGTAGTATTATAGTAGTTATATTCTTGTACATAGGAGCAGTATTATAGTAGTTATATTCTTGTACATAGGAGCAGTATTATAGTAGTTATATTCTTGTACATAGGAGCAGTATTATAGTAGTTATATTCTTGTACATAGGGGCAGTATTATAGTAGTTATATTTTTGTACATAGGGGCAGTATTATAGTAGTTATATTTTTGTACATAGAGGGCAGTATTATAGTAGTTATATTCTTGTACATAGAGGGCAGTATTATAGTAGTTATATTCTTGTATATAGGGGGCAGTATTATAGTAGTTGTATTCTTGTATATAGGGGCAGTATTATAGTAGTTATATTCTTGTATATAGCGGCAGTATTATAGTAGTTATATTCTTGTACATAGAGGGCAGTATTATAGTAGTTATATTTTTGTACATAGGGGCAGTATTATAGTAGTTATATTCTTGTACATAGAGGCAGTATTATAGCAGTTATATTCTTATACATAGGAGCAGTATTATAATAGTTATATTCTTGTACATAGGGGGCAGTATTATAGTAGTTATATTTTTGTACATAGAGGGCAGTATTATAGTAGTTATATTCTTGTACATAGAGGGCAGTATTATAGTAGTTATATTCTTGTATATAGGGGGCAGTATTATAGTAGTTGTATTCTTGTATATAGGGGCAGTATTATAGTAGTTGTATTCTTGTATATAGGGGCAGTATTATAGTAGTTATATTCTTGTACATAGGGGCAGTATTATAGTAGTTATATTCTTGTATATAGGGGGCAGTATTATAGTAGTTGTATTCTTGTATATAGAGGCAGTATTATAGTAGTTATATTCTTATACATAGGAGCAGTATTATAGTAGTTATATTCTTGTACATAGGAGCAGTATTATAGTAGTTATATTCTTGTATATAGGGGCAGTATTATAGTAGTTATATTCTTATACATAGGAGCAGTATTATAGTAGTTATATTCTTGTACATAGGAGCAGTATTATAGTAGTTATATTCTTGTACATAGGGGCAGTATTATAGTAGTTATATTCTTGTACATAGGGGTTGTATTATAGTAGTTATATTCTTGTACATAGGGGCAGTATTATAGTAGTTATATTCTTGTACATAGGAGCAGTATTATAGTAGTTATATTCTTGTACATAGGAGCAGTATTATAGTAGTTATATTCTTGTACATAGGGGCAGTATTATAGTAGTTATATTCCTGTACATAGGGTCAGTATTATAGTAGTTATATTCTTGTATATAGGGGGCAGTATTATAGTAGTTATATTCTTATACATAGGGGCAGTATTATAGTAGTTATATTCTTGTACATAGGAGCAGTGTTATAGTAGTTATATTCTTATACATAGGGGCAGTATTATAGTAGTTATATTCTTGTACATAGGAGCAGTGTTATAGTAGTTATATTCTTGTACATAGGGGCAGTAATGTGGTGAGCGGTGTGGTGAGCGCTCGGTGATGTGAGAGGAATCAGTGGCCTGGACTTCAGACGCTTCCACTTTTCTATTACAAACGCTAAAAATAACGCCGTCCTCTCGTCCTCCTCGATTGTCTCAGCCGATAAAGTGCGTCCTCCTAATACACATATTCAGGTGTCAGCGGCTGATAGATCTTGTTTAGCTGCCCGGCAGTTGGACGGGATGACAGGGGACGGGGCGGTTGTGAAGGATCAGAGCTCGGGATGGAGCCGCCGGGAGATTTGTCACTCCTGAGTGGGTCAATCTCGGTCCTCGGATATGGACACGTCCACCTCTCGCCTCCTCTGTGAAATAGGCCCGGTCATCACATTGCAGCGCTCCCCGTCATCCATCACTGTCTGAAAACATCACAACCCGAATTTTATATTTAGTTGGGTCACGGCTGTCACCGACAACAGTCAATTAATCATCGCCTCCACCGTCCAGCCGCGCACGTCCTAAAACCTCGCGGAACCGTGCAACTGGCGCAGCGGCTCCGACCGAGAAGAGACGGCTACAGCGGCTCCGACCCAGAAGAGACAGCTACAGCGGCTCCGACCCAGAAGAGACAGCTACAGCGGCTCCAACCCAGAAGAGACAGCTACAGCGGCTCCGACCCAGAAGAGACGGCTACAGCGGCTCCGACCCAGAAGAGACGGCTACAGCGGCTCCGACCCAGAAGAGACGGCTACAGCGGCTCCGACCCAGAAGAGACGGCTACAGCGGCTCCGACCCAGAAGAGACGGCTACAGCGGCTCCGACACAGAAGAGACGGCTACAGCGGCTCCGACCCAGAAGAGACGGCTACAGCGGCTCCGACCCAGAAGAGACGGCTACAGCGGCTCCGACCCAGAAGAGACGGCTACAGCGGCTCCGACCCAGAAGAGACGGCTACAGCGGCTCCGACCCAGAAGAGACAGCTACAGCGGCTCAGACCCAGAAGAGACGGCTACAGCGGCTCACACCAAGAATAGAGGGCTACAGCGGCTCACACCAAGAAGAGATGGCTACAGCGGCTCACACCAAGAATAGAGGGCTACAGCGGCTCACACCAAGAAGAGACGGCTACAGCGGCTCACACCAAGAATAGAGGGCTACAGCGGCTCACACCAAGAAGAGATGGCTACAGCGGCTCCGACCCAGAAGAGACGGCTACAGTGGCTCCGACCCAGAAGAGACGGCTACAGCAGCTCCGACCCAGAAGAGATGGCTACAGCGGCTCAGACCCAGAAGAGACAGCTACAGCGGCTCAGACCAAGAAGAGACGGCTACAGCGGCTCAGACCAAGAAGAGATGGCTACAGCGGCTCACACCAAGAAGAGACGGCTGCAGCGGCTCAGACCAAGAATAGACGGCTACAGCGGCTCAGACCCAGAAGAGATAGCTACAGCGGCTTAGACCAAGAAGAGATGGCTACAGCGGCTCAGACCAAAAAGAGACGGCTGCAGCGGCTCAGACCAAGAATAGACGGCTACAGCGGCTCAGACCAAGAAGAGATGGCTGCAGCGGCTCAGACCAAGAAGAGACGGCTACAGCGGCTCAGACCAAGAATAGACGGCTACAGCAGCTCAGACCAAGAAGAGACGGCTACAGCGGCTCCGACCCAGAAGAGACAGCTACAGCGGCTCAGACCAAGAAGAGATGGCTACAGCGGCTCAGACCAAGAAGAGACGGCTGCAGCGGCTCAGACCAAGAATAGACGGCTACAGCGGCTCAGACCAAGAAGAGATGGCTACAGCGGCTCAGACCAAGAAGAGACGGCTGCAGCGGCTCAGACCAAGAATAGACGGCTACAGCGGCTCAGACCAAGAAGAGACGGCTACAGCGGCTCACACCAAGAAGAGATGGCTACAGCGGCTCAGAAATGAATGACAACACAGAACAGAGCTGAATAAGGCTCAATAACTGTCACCCAGCTTTCTATATGTCCTGAATGGTAAATGTGATTAGTTATCCTCCGGTATTGGGCCCAGGAATACAGACTGGCTTAGGCCCTGAATAACTGCCCCAGTGATGGCTGGTCAGGGGCCGACAGACCATTGATGCAACCTGTACAGGGGCCCAAGAGGTCAGGGGGTCTGAGAGGTCAGGGAGCCCGAGAGGTCAGGGGGTCCGAGAGGTCAGGGGGTCCGAGAGGTCAGGGGGTCCGAGAGGTCAGGGGGTCCGAGAGGTCAGGGGGCCGCGTGCACCTCCAAAGCAGGAAGAAATGTGCATTACGAAGGGGTATTGGACTGCACAGGGCCCGTATACTGTTCTTCCAAGGAGCTTGTTCCGTTTGTGGCCACTCCTCATATAGGTCACACCCAAGAAAAAAGATATCTTTATACTTATTCAGCTCTCTTAAAAAAAAAAAAAAAAAAAAATGCCAGAGTGGCGCTTTAAATCTAAGTCTCCCGCCCCTGCATGATACTCATCCTGCAGCAGCTTCATCTTCTATCACTGCCGCTCCGGTAGGTCTCCCGTGATTGGTAGGTCTCCAGTCCTGGTCTCGTTCTGGCCTTGCCCTGGTCTCGTTCTGGTGGCCTCGTCTTGGCTCCGTCCTGACCTTGTCCTAGCATTGTTCTGGCCTCATCCTGGTCTTGTTCTGGCCTCGTCTTGGTCCTGTCCTGACCTTATCCTGGCATTGTTCTGGCCTCGTCTTGGTCTTCTTCTGGCCATGTCTTGGCTCCCTCCTAACCTCATCCTGGCCTTGTTCTGGCCTTGTCCTCGTCTCATTCTGGCCTCATCTTTGTACCATCCTGACTTAGTTCTGTTCTTGTTTTGGCCTCATTCTTGTCTCGTTCTGGCCTTGCTAGGGCCCTGCCCTGACCTCGTCCTGGCCTTGTTCTGGCCTTGTCCTGGTCTCTTCTTGACCTCGTCCAAGCCTTGTTCTGGCCTCATCCTTGTCTCGTACTGGCCTCGTCTTCGTCCCGTCCTGACCTCGTTCTGGCCTTGTTCTGACCTCGTCCTGGTCTCGTTCTAGCCTCGTCTTGGTCCCGTCCTGACCTCGTTCTGTCCTTGTTGTGACCTCGTTCTGTCCTTGTTCTGACATCGTCCTGGCCTTGTCTTGATCCCGTCCTGACCTCGTCCTGGGCTTCTTCTGGCCTCGTTCTGGTCTCATTTTGGCCTCGTCTTGCTCCCATCTGTTACGTCACCGCCGGAGTCTGCTCCTTGACTTCTGCTCCGATCACCAGGCGACGCCGTGTTCCTGCCGTGGATGGTTCTGGTGATGGGAGAGGAGTCGATGCCAGCGGCACCGGTGGGCGCAGGCTCCGATCATCCACTGGGCTGGGTTATCTTGGGATCTGCAGTACCGCTGGCTAACTGTAGGTGGCGGGTGTCTCCCAGCTGAAGTACCATCATTCAGCTACAGCCAATGGGAAGACACCACACCCTTCTTATTCCCCCTCCTGTCACATGACCACTGCCAGAGATAGTTCTGATTCTGGCTCATGTGCTGTTTGTTTTGTGATTCCTGTGTGCTGACTTCTGCGTGTTTTCTGACTACCCTCCTGCCTGCTGTTTTGTACCTCGCTGCCCGACCCGGATCTGACCACTGCTACGTTTTCTGATTTCGTCCTTGCCTGCCGATTCTGTCCCTGTTCTGCTGTTCCTGGTTTGACCCTGCCTGACGACTACTCTCATCGGACTGCTGCCTTCCACGGGTAGAGATCTCCAGGGCCCTGTG